>NW_027310086.1:0-159122 GCF_047496795.1 Chiloscyllium punctatum | reverse complement strand
GGGGGACAGAGGGGGACAGAGGGGGACAGAGGGGGACGGAGGGGACGGGGGGGACAGTGGGGACAGGTGGGGACGGGGGGGACAGAGGGGGACAGGTGGGGATGGGGGGGACAGTGGGGACAGGTGGGGACGGGGGGACAGTGGGGACAGGTGTGGACAGGGGGGAGAGAGGGGGACAGAGGGGGACAGAGGGGGACAGACCGGGACGGGGGTAACAGAGGGGGACAGAGGGGGGACTGAGGGGGACGGGTGGGAGAGAGGGGGACAGAGGGGGACAGAGGGGGACGGGGGGGACGGGGGGGACTGTGGGGACAGTGGGGACAGGTGGGGACGGGGGGGACAGAGGGGGACGGGTGGGGACAGGTGGGGACAGAGGGGGACGGGTGGGGACAGAGGGGTACAGATGGGGACGGGTGGGGACAGAGGGGGACGGGTAGGGACAGAGGGGGACAGGTGGGGACAGGTGGGGACAGAGGGGGACAGGTGGGGACAGGTGGGGACGGAGTGGGACGGGTGGGGACGGGGAGGAAGGATGGGGACGGGGTGGACAGGTGGGGACGGGGGTACAGTGGGGACAGTGGGGACAGGTGGGGACAGGTGGGGACGGGGGGGACAGTGGGGACAGGTGGGGACGGGGGGACAGTGGGGACAGAGAGGGGGACTGATGGGGACGGGGGACAGTGGGGACAGGTGGGGACGGGGGACGGGGGGAGAGTGGGGACAGAGGGGGACAGAGGGGGACAGAGGGGGACAGAGGGGGACGGGGGGGACGGGGGGGACAGTGGGGACAGGTGGGGACGGGGGGGACAGAGGGGGACAGGTGGGGACAGGGGGGACAGAGGGGGACAGAGGGGGATGGGGGTGACAGAGGGGGACAGAGGGGGGACAGAGGGGGACGGGGGGGACAGAGGGGGACAGAGGGGGACAGAGGGGGACGGGGGGACGGGGGGACAGTGGGGACAGTGGGGACAGGTGGGGACGGGGGGGACAGAGGGGGACAGAGGGGGACGGGGGGAACGGTGGGGACAGGTGGGGACAGGTGGGGACGGGGGGACAGTGGGGACAGGTGGGTACGGGGGGACGGGGGTGACAGGTGGGGACGGGGGGGACAGTGGGGACAGGCGGGGACGGGGGGGACAGTGGGGACAGGTGGGGACGGGGGGATGGGGGGGACAGAGGGGGACACGTGCGGACGGGGGGGACAGTGGGGACAGGTGGGGACGGGGGGGACAGAGGGGGACAGGTGGGGACGGTGGGGACAGAGGGGGACAGGTGGGGATGGGGGGCACAGTGGGGACAGGTGGGGACGGGGGGACAGTGGGGACAGGTGGGGACGGGGGGGACAGAGGGGACAGAGGGGGACAGGGGGGACAGAGGGGATAGAGGGGGACAGAGGGGGACAGAGGGGGCAGAGGGGGACGGGGGGGACGGTGGGGACAGGTGGGGTCAGTGGGGACAGTGGGGACAGTGGGGACAGGAGGGGACAGGGGGGACAGTGGGGACAGAGGGGGATAGAGGGGGACGGGGTGGACAGTGGGGACAGGTGGGGACGGGGGGGACAGTGGGGACAGAGGGGGGACAGTGGGGGACAGGCTGGGACAGAGGGGGACAGTGGGGACAGAGGGGGACAGGCTGAGGTCCCCATACCTCAGGAAGAACATACTGGCACTGGAACGTGTCCAGCGGAGATTCACACGGATGATCCCTGGAATGACAGGTCGAACATATGAGGAACGGCTGAGGGTCCTGGGATTGTATTCATTGGAGTCTAGAAGATTAAGGGGAGACTTAATAGAGACGTACAAGATAATACACGGCTTGGAGCGGGTGGACGCTAGGAAATTGTTTCCGTTAGGTGAGGAGACTAGGACCCGTGGACACAGCCTTAGAATTAGAGGGGGTCAAATCAGAACAGAAATGGGGAGACATCTCTTCAGCCAGAGAGTGGTGGGTCTGCGGAATTCATTGCTGCGGAGTGCAGTGGAGGCCGGGACGCTAAATGTCTTCAAGGCCGAGATTGATAAATTCTTGTTGTCTCAGGGAGTTAAGGGCTACGGGGAGAATGTGGGTCAGTGGAGTTGAAGTGCCCAGCAGCCATGATTGAATAGTGGAGCGATCTTGATGGGCTGAATGGCCTTACTTCCACTCCAATGTCTTATGGTCTCATGGGACAGGTGGGGTCAGGTGGGAACAGATGGGGACGGGGGGACAGGTGGGGACAGGTGGGAACAGATGGGGGCTGGTGGGGACAGGTGGGGACAGGTGGGGGACAGGTGGGGGACAGGTGGGGACAGGTGGGGGACAGAGGGGACAGGTGGGGGACGGGGGGGACAGGTGGGGGACAGGTGGTGACGGGGGGGACAGGTGGGGACAGGGGGGGACAGGTGGGGGACAGGTGGGGGACAGGTGGGGGACAGGTGGGGACAGGGGGGGACAGGTGGGGGACAGGTGGGGGACAGGTGGGGACAGGTGGGGACGGGGGACAGGTGGGGACAGGTGGGGACTGGTGGGGACGGGGGGACAGGTGGGGGACAGATGGGGACGGGGGGACAGGTGGGGGACAGGTGGGGATGGGGGGACAAGTGGGGGACAGGTGGGGGACAGGTGGGGGACAGGTGGGGGACAGGTGGGGACAGGTGGGGACAGGTGGGGACAGGTGGGGGACAGGTGGGGACAGAGGGGACAGGGGGGACAGGTGGGGGACAGGTGGGGACAGAGGGGACAGGGAGGGGACGGGGGGGACAGGTGGGGAAAGGTGGGGACGGGGGGACAGGTGGGGGACAGGTGGGGGACAGGTGGGGACGGGTGGACAGGTGGGGGACAGGTGGGGGACAGGTGGGGGACAGGTGGGGACTGGTGGGGGACAGAGGGGGACAGAGGCGGACAGAGGGGGACAGGTGGGGACTGGTGGGGGACAGGTGGGGGACAGATGGGGGACAGGTGGGGGACAGGTGGGGACAGAGGGGACGGGGGGACAGGTGGGGGACAGGTGGGGACAGAGGGGACGGGGGGACGGGGGGACAGGTGGGGGACAGGTGGGGACGGGGGGACAGGTGGGGGACAGGTGGGGGACAGGTGGGGACAGGTGGGGACAGGTGGGGGACAGGTGGGGGACAGGTGGGGACAGGTGGGGACAGGTGGGGACAGGTGGGGGACAGGTGGGGACAGAGGGGACAGGTGGAGGACAGGGGGGGACAGGTGGGGACAGGTGGGGACGGGGGGACAGGTGGGGGACAGGTGGGGGACAGGTGGGGACAGGTGGGGACAGAGGGGACAGGGGGGGACGGGGGGGGGCAGGTGGGGACAGGTGGGGACGGGGGGACAGGTGGGGGACAGGTGGGGGACAGGTGGGGACTGGTGGGGGACAGGTGGGGGACAGGTGGGGGCAGGTGGGGACAGAGGGGACGGGGGGGACAGGTGGGGGACAGGTGGGGACAGGTGGGGACAGGGGGGGACAGGTGGGGACCTCTTTGCTTCGATACTCAATCCCTCTTGTTATGAAGGCCAGCATGCTATTAGCCTTCTTCACTACCTGCTGTACCTGCATGCTTATCTTCATTGACTGGTGTACAAGAACACCCAGATCTCTCTGTACTGCCCCTTTACCTAAATTGATTCAATTTAGGTAGTAATCTGCCTTCCTGTTCTTGCCACCAAAGTGGATAACCACACATTTATCCACATTAAACTGCATCTGCCATGCATCTGCCCACTCACCTAACCTGTCCAGGTCACCCTGTAATCTCCTAACATCCTCATCACGTTTCACCCTTCTACCCAGTTTAGTATCATCAGCAAATTTGCTAATGTTATTGCTAATACCGTCTTCTATATCATTAATATATATTATAAAAAGCTACGATCCCAGCACGGATCCCTGCGGTACCCCACTGGTCACTGCCTGCCATTCCGAAATGGAGCCGTTTATCACTACTCTTTGTTTCCTGTCAGCCAACCAACTTTCAATCCAAGTTAGCACTTTGCCCCCAATACCATGCACCCTAATGTTGCTAACTAACCTTCAATGTGGGACTTTATCAAAAGCTTTCTGAAAGTCCAGGTCTGGAACACAGTCTCTGAGAGTGTGGGATAGACCGGATTAATCCAGATGATAGGGTCAGGAAAACAGTGCCTGAATGAGTGGGATAGGCCGGGTCAATCCAAGGGTTAGGTTCGAGAACACAATGCCTCAGAGTGTGGGATAGGCCAGATTAATCCAGAGGTTAGGGTCTAGAAAACAGTACCTGAGAGTGTGGGAGAGGTGGGAATAATCCAGGGGTTAGGGTCTGTAACACAGTGTCTAAAGGTGTTCAGGAGACCGAGTCAATCCAGGGGTTAGGGTCTAGAACACAGTGCCTGAGAGTGTGGGATAGGCCAGGTCAATCCAGGGGTTAGGGTCTAGAACACAGTGTCTGAGAATGTGGGTTAGGCCGGCATAATCCAGGGGTTCGGGTATGGAACACAGTTCCGGAGAGTTTGGGATAGGCCGGATTAATCCAGGGGAAAGTGTCTAGAACATAGTGACTTTGGAGTGTGGGACAGTCTGGACTAATCCAGGGATCAGAGTCTGGAACACAGTGCCTGAGAGTGTGGGATTGGCCGGATTAATCCAGGGGTTAGGGTCTGGAACACACTGCCAGAGATAGTGGGATAGGCCGGATTAATCCAGGGGTTAGGGTCTGGAATACAGTGCCTGAGAGTGTGGGATAGGCTGGATTAATCCATGGGTTAGGGTCTGGAACACAGTGTCCGAGAGTGTGGGATAGGCCGGATTCATCCAGTGATTTTGTCTGGTACACAGTGCCTGAGAGTGTGGTGGTGGTCGGTTCAATGCTGGGGTTAGTGTCTGGAACGCAGTCTCTGAGAGTGTTGGGAGGCTGGATTAATCCAGGGGTTAGGGTCTGGAACACAGTGTCTGAGAGTGTGGGATAGGCCAGATTAATCCAGGGGTTAGGGTCTGGAACACAGTGGCTGAGAGTGTGGGATAGGCCGGATTAATGCAGGGGTTAGGGTCTGGAACACAGCGACTGACAGAGTTGGACAGACCGGATTAATCCAGAGGATAGGGTCAGGAAAACAGTGCGTGAGAGTGTGGGATAGGCCGGATTAATCCATAGGTTAGGGTCTGGAACACACTACATGAGAGTGTGGGATAGGCCGGATTAATCCAGAGGTTACTGTCTGGAACACAGTACATGAGAGTGTGGGAGAGTTGGGAATAATCCAGAGGTTAGGGTCTGTAACACAGTGTCTGAGAGTGTTCGGGAGACCGAGTCAATCCAGGGGTTAGGGTCTGGAACACAGTGTCTGAGAGTGTTCGGGAGACCGAGTCAATCCAGGGGTTAGGGTCTGGAACACAGTTCCTGAGAGTGTGGGGGAGGCTGGATTAATCCAGGTGTTAGGGTTTGGAACACAGTGCCTGAGAGTGTGGGATAGGCCGGATTAATACAGTGATTAGAGTCTGGGACACAGTGCCTGAGAGTGTGGGATAGGCCGGGTCAATCCAGGGGTTAGAGTCTGGAACACAGTGCCTGACAGTGCGGAGTATGGTAGGATAAATCCAGGGTTGAGGGTCTTGAATACATTGTCCCAGAGAGTTGGACAGACCGGATTAATCCAGAGGATAGGGTCAGGAAAACAGTGCCTGAGAGTGTGGGATATGCCAGGTCAATCGAGGGTTGAGGGTCTGGATGTCATTGTCTGAGAGAGTTGGATAGGCTGGATTACTCCAGGGGTTAGGGTCTGGAACACAGTGCCTGAGAGTGAGGGGGAGGACGGATTAATCCAGGGGTTAGGGTCTGGAATACAGTATCTGAGAATGTGGGTTAGGCCAGATTAATCCAGGGGTTAGGGTCTGGAACACAGTGTCTGAGAGTGTGGGGGAGGTTGGATTAATCCAAGGGTTAGGGTCTGGAACATAGTGGCTGAGAGTGTGGGATAGGCCGGATTAATGCAGGAGTTAGGGTCTGGAACACAGTGCCTGACAGAGTTGGACAGACCGGATTAATCCAGAGGATAGGGTCAGGAAAACAGTACATGAGAGTGTGGGAGAGGTGGGAATAATCCAGGGGATAGGGTCTGGAACAGAGTGTCTGAGAGTGTGGGAGAGGCTGGATTAATTCGGGGTTAGGGTCTGGCACACAGTGCCTGAGAGTGTGGGCTAGGATGGATTAATCCAGGGGATAGGGTCTGGAACAGAGTGTCTGAGAGTGTGGGAGAGGCTGGATTAATTCGGGGTTAGGGTCTGGCACACAGTGCCTGAGAGTGTGGGATAGGATGGATTAATCCAGGGGTTAGGGTCTGGAACACAGTGCCTGAGAGTGTGGGATAGGCCGGATTAATCAATGGGATAGGGTCTGAAATACAGTGCCTGAGAGAGTGGAGTAGGCCAGGTCAAACCGGGTGTTAGGGTCTGGAACACAGTGTCTGAGAGTGTGTCGGAGGCCGGATTTATCCAGGGGTTTGGGTCTGGAATACAGTGCGTGAAAGAGTAGGAAAGGCCGGATTAATACAGGGGCTAGGGTCTGGAACACAGTGCTTGAGAGTATTGGTTAGGCTGTTTTAATCCAGGGGTTAGGGTCTGGAACACAGTGTCTGAGAGATTGGGATAGGCCAGGTCAATCCAGGAGTTAGGGTCTGGAAGACAGTGTCTGAGAGAGTTCGATAGGCTGGATTAATCCAGGGGTTAGGGTCTGGACCACAGTGACTGAGAGTGTGGGATAGGCTGGATTAATGCAGGGGTTCGGGTCTGGAACACAGTGACTGAGAGAGTGGGATAGGCTGGATTTATCCAGGGGTTAGGGTCTGGAATACAGTATCAGAGAATGAGGGTTCGGCCGGATTAATCCAGGGATTAGAGTCTGGAAAACAGTGACTGAGAGTGTGGGATAGGCCGGATTCATCCAGTAATTATGTCTGGAACACAGTGCCTGAGAGTGTTGGGGTGGTCGGTTTAATGCTGGGGTTAGTGTCTGGAACACAGTCTCTGAGAGTATTGGGAGGCCGGATTAATCCGGGGTTAGGGTCTGGAATACTGTGCCTGAGAGTGTGGGATAGGCCAGATTAATCAAGGCGTTACGGTCTGGAACACAGTGTCTGAGAGTGTGGGTTAGGCCGTTATAATCCAGGGGTTAGCGTCTGGAATACAGTGACTGAGAGTGTGGGATAGGCTGGATTAATCCAGAGGATAGGATCAGGAAAACAGTTGTGAGAGTGTGGGATAGGCCGGGTTAATCCAGGGGTTAGGGTCTGAGACACAGTGCCTATGAGTGTGGGATAGGCCGGATTAATCCAGGGATTAGTATCTGGAACACAGTGCCTGAGAGTGTGGTATAGGCCGGATTAATCCAGGGGTTAGGGTCTGGCACACAGTGCCTGAGAGTGTGGGATAGGCCGGATTAATACAGTGATTAGAGTCTGGGACACAGTGCCTGAGAGTGTGGGATAGGCCGGGTCAATCCAGGGGTTAGAGTCTGGAACACAGTGCCTGACAGTGCGGAGTATGGTAGGATAAATCCAGGGTTGAGGGTCTTGAATACATTGTCCGAGAGAGTTGGACAGACCGGATTAATCCAGAGGATAGGGTCAGGAAAACAGTACGTGAGAGTGTGGGAGAGGTGGGAATAATCCAGGGGTTAGAGTCTGGAACGCAGTGCCTGAGATAGTGGGATAGGCTGGATTTATCCAGGGGTTAGGTTCTGGAATGCGGTATCTGAGAATGTGGATTAGGCCGGATTAATCCAGGGGTTAGGCTCTGGAACACAGTGCCTGAGAGTGTGGGATAGGCCGGATTAATACAGGGATTAGAGTCTGGAACACAGTGCCTGAGAATGTGGGATAGGCCGGATTCATCCAGTGATTATATCTGGAACACAGTGTCTGAGAGTGTGGTGGTGGTCGGTTCAATGCTGGGTTTAGTGTCTGGAACACAGTCTCGAAAATGTTGGGAGGCTGGATTAATCCAGGGGTAAGGGCCTGGAACACAGTGCTTGAGAGTGTGGGATAGGCCAGGTCAATCGAGGGTTGAGGGTCTGGAATTCATTGTCTGAGAGAGTTGGATAGGCTGGATTACTCCAGGGGTTAGGGTCTGGAACAGAGCGCCTGAGAGCGTGGGATAGGCCGGATTAATCCATGGGTTAGGATCTAGAATACAGTGTCTGAGTGTGTGGGGTAGGCCAGGTCAATCCAGGTGTTAGGGTCTGGAACACAGTGTCTGAGAGTATGGGATAGGATTGATCAATCCAGGGGTTGGAGTCTGGAACACAGTGCCTGAGAGTGAGGGGGAGGCCGGATTAATCCAGGGGTTAGGGTCTGGAATACAGTATCTGAGAATGTGGGTTAGGCCAGATTAATCCAGGGGTTAGGGTCTGGAACACAGTGTCTGAGAGTGTGGGGGAGGCTGGATTAATCCAAGGGTTAGGGTCTGGAACATAGTGGCTGAGAGTGTGGGATAGGCCGGATTAATGCAGGGGTTAGGGTCTGGAACACAGTACCTGACAGAGTTGGACAGACCGGATTAATCCAGAGGATAGGGTCAGGAAAACAGTACATGAGAGTGTGGGAGAGGTGGGAATAATCCAGGGGTTAGGGCCTGTAACACAGTGTCTGAGAGTGTTCGGGAGACCGAGTCAATCCAGGGGTTAGGGTCTGGAACACAGTTCCTGAGAGTTTGGGATAGGCCGGATTAATCGAGCGGTTAGTGTCTGGAACACAGTGTCTGAGAGTGTTCTGGAGACTGAGTCAATCCAGGGGTTAGGGTCTGGAACACAGTTCCTGAGAGTGTGGGGGAGGCTGGATTAATCCAGGGGATAGGGTCTGGAACACAGTTCCTGAGAGTGTGGGGGAGGCTGGATTAATCCAGGGGATAGGGTCTGGAACAGAGTGTCTGAGAGTGTGGGAGAGGCTGGATTAATTCGGGGTTAGGGTCTGGAACACAGTGCCTGAGAGTGTGGGATAGGCCGGATTAATCAATGGGATAGGGTCTGGAATACAGTGCCTGAGAGAGTGGAGTAGGCCAGGTCAATCCAGGTGTTAGGGTCTGGAACACAGTGTCTGAGAGTGTGTCGGAGGCCGGATTTATCCAGGGGTTAGGGTCTGGAATACAGTGCGTGAAAGAGTAGGAAAGGCCGGATTAATACAGGGGCTAGTGTCTGGAACACAGTGCTTGAGAGTATGGGTTAGGCTGTTTTAATCCAGGGGTTAGGGTCTGGAACACAGTGACTGAGAGAGTGGGATAGGCCGGATTTATCCAGGGGTTAGGGTCTGGAATACAGTATCTGAGAATGAGGGTTCGGCCGGATTAATCCAGGGATTAGAGTCTGGAAAACAGTGCCTGAGAGTGTGGGATAGGCCAGATTAATCAAGGCGTTACGGTCTGGAACACAGTGTCTGAGAGTGTGGGTTAGGCCGTTATAATCCAGGGGTTAGCGTCTGGAATACAGTGACTGAGAGTGTGGGATAGGCTGGATTAATCCAGAGGATAGGATCAGGAAAACAGTTGTGAGAGTGTGGGATAGGCCGGGTTAATCCAGGGGTTAGGGTCTGAGACACAGTGCCTATGAGTGTGGGATAGGCCGGATTAATCCAGGGATTAGTATCTGGAACACAGTGCCTGAGAGTGTGGTATAGGCCGGATTAATCCAGGGGTTAGGGTCTGGCACACAGTGCCTGAGAGTGTGGGATAGGCCGGATTAATACAGTGATTAGAGTCTGGGACACAGTGCCTGAGAGTGTGGGATAGGCCGGGTCAATCCAGGGGTTAGAGTCTGGAACACAGTGCCTGACAATGCGGAGTATGGTAGGATAAATCCAGGGTTGAGGGTCTTGAATACATTGTCCGAGAGAGTTGGACAGACCGGATTAATCCAGAGGATAGGGTCAGGAAAACAGTACGTGAGAGTGTGGGAGAGGTGGGAATAATCCAGGGGTTAGAGTCTGGAACGCAGTGCCTGAGATAGTGGGATAGGCTGGATTTATCCAGGGGTTAGGTTCTGGAATGCGGTATCTGAGAATGTGGGTTAGGCCGGATTAATCCAGGGGTTAGGCTCTGGAACACAGTGCCTGAGAGTGTGGGATAGGCCGGATTAATTCAGGGATTAGAGTCTGGAACACAGTGCCTGAGAATGTGGGATAGGCCGGATTCATCCAGTGATTATATCTGGAACACAGTGTCTGAGAGTGTGGTGGTGGTCGGTTCAATGCTGGGGTTAGTGTCTGGAACACAGTCTCGAAAATGTTGGGAGGCTGGATTAATCCAGGGGTAAGGGCCTGGAACACAGTGCTTGAGAGTGTGGGATAGGCCAGGTCAATCGAGGGTTGAGGGTCTGGAATTCATTGTCTGAGAGAGTTGGATAGGCTGGATTACTCCAGGGGTTAGGGTCTGGAACAGAGCGCCTGAGAGCGTGGGATAGGCCGGATTAATCCATGGGTTAGGATCTAGAATACAGTGTCTGAGTGTGTGGGGTAGGCCAGGTCAATCCAGGTGTTAGGGTCTGGAACACAGTGTCTGAGAGTATGGGATAGGATTGATCAATCCAGGGGTTGGAGTCTGGAACACAGTGCCTGAGAGTGAGGGGGAGGCCGGATTAATCCAGGGGTTAGGGTCTGGAATACAGTATCTGAGAATGTGGGTTAGGCCAGATTAATCCAGGGGTTAGGGTCTGGAACACAGTGTCTGAGAGTGTGGGGGAGGCTGGATTAATCCAAGGGTTAGGGTCTGGAACATAGTGGCTGAGAGTGTGGGATAGGCCGGATTAATGCAGGGGTTAGGGTCTGGAACACAGTACCTGACAGAGTTGGACAGACCGGATTAATCCAGAGGATAGGGTCAGGAAAACAGTACATGAGAGTGTGGGAGAGGTGGGAATAATCCAGGGGTTAGGGCCTGTAACACAGTGTCTGAGAGTGTTCGGGAGACCGAGTCAATCCAGGGGTTAGGGTCTGGAACACAGTTCCTGAGAGTTTGGGATAGGCCGGATTAATCGAGCGGTTAGTGTCTGGAACACAGTGTCTGAGAGTGTTCTGGAGACTGAGTCAATCCAGGGGTTAGGGTCTGGAACACAGTTCCTGAGAGTGTGGGGGAGACTGGATTAATCCAGGGGATAGGGTCTGGAACAGAGTGTCTGAGAGTGTGGGAGAGGCTGGATTAATTCGGGGTTAGGGTCTGGAACACAGTGCCTGAGAGTGTGGGATAGGCCGGATTAATCAATGGGATAGGGTCTGGAATACAGTGCCTGAGAGAGTGGAGTAGGCCAGGTCAATCCAGGTGTTAGGGTCTGGAACACAGTGTCTGAGAGTGTGTCGGAGGCCGGATTTATCCAGGGGTTAGGGTCTGGAATACAGTGCGTGAAAGAGTAGGAAAGGCCGGATTAATACAGGGGCTAGTGTCTGGAACACAGTGCTTGAGAGTATGGGTTAGGCTGTTTTAATCCAGGGGTTAGGGTCTGGAACACAGTGACTGAGAGAGTGGGATAGGCCGGATTTATCCAGGGGTTAGGGTCTGGAATACAGTATCTGAGAATGAGGGTTCGGCCGGATTAATCCAGGGATTAGAGTCTGGAAAACAGTGCCTGAGAGTGTGGGATAGGCCGGATTCATCCAGTAATTATGTCTGGAACACAGTGCCTGAGAGTGTTGGGGTGGTCGGTTTAATGCTGGGGTTAGTGTCTGGAACACAGTCTCTGAGAGTATTGGGAGGCCGGATTAATCCGGGGTTAGGGTCTGGAATACTGTGCCTGAGAGTGTGGGATAGGCCAGATTAATCAAGGCGTTACGGTCTGGAACACAGTGTCTGAGAGTGTGGGTTAGGCCGTTATAATCCAGGGGTTAGCGTCTGGAATACAGTGACTGAGAGTGTGGGATAGGCTGGATTAATCCAGAGGATAGGATCAGGAAAACAGTTGTGAGAGTGTGGGATAGGCCGGGTTAATCCAGGGGTTACGGTCGGGAACACAGTGCCTATGAGTGTGGGATAGGCCGGATTAATCCAGGGATTAGAATCTGGAACACAGTGCCTGAGAGTGTGGTATAGGGCGGATTAATCCAGGGGTTAGGGTCTGGCACACAGTGCCTGAGAGTGTGGGATAGGCCGGATTAATACAGTGATTAGAGTCTGGGACACAGTGCCTGAGAGTGTGGGATAGGCCGGGTCAATCCAGGGGTTAGCGTCTGGAACACAGTGCCTGACAGTGCGGAGTATGGTAGGATAAATCCAGGGTTGAGGGTCTTGAATACATTGTCCGAGAGAGTTGGATAGACCGGATTAATGCAGAGTATAGGGTCAGGAAAACAGTACGTGAGAGTGTGGGAGAGGTGGGAATAATCCAGGGGTTAGAGTCTGGAACACAGTGCCTGAGATAGTGGGATAGGCTGGATTTATCCAGGGGTTAGGTTCTGGAATGCGGTGTCTGAGAATGTGGGTTAGGCCGGATTAATCCAGGGGTTAGGCTCTGGAACACAGTGCCTGAGAGTGTGGGATAGGCCGGATTAATACAGGGATTAGAGTCTGGAACACAGTGCCTGAGAATGTGGGATAGGCCGGATTCATCCAGTGATTATGTCTGGAACACAGTGTCTGAGAGTGTGGTGGTGGTCGGTTCAATGCTGGGGTTAGTGTCTGGAACACAGTCTCGAAAATGTTGGGAGGCTGGATTAATCCAGGGGTAAGGGCCTGGAACACAGTGCTTGAGAGTGTGGGATAGGCCAGGTCAATCGAGGGTTGAGTGTCTAGAATTCATTATCTGAGAGAGTTGGATAGGCTGGATTACTCCAGGGGTTAGGGTCTGGAACAGAGTGCCTGAGAGCGTGGGATAGGCCGGATTAATCCATGGCTTAGGATCGGGAATACAGTGTCTGAGTGTGTGGGGTAGGCCAGGTCAATCCAGGTGTTAGGGTCTGGAACAGAGTGTCTGAGAGTGTGGGAGAGGCTGGATTAATTCGGGGTTAGGGTCTGGCACACAGTGCCTGAGAGTGTGAGATAGGATGGATTAATCCAGGGGTTAGGGTCTGGAACACAGTGCCTGAGAGTGTGGGATAGGCCGGATTAATCAATGGGATAGGGTCTGAAATACAGTGCCTGAGAGAGTGGAGTAGGCCAGGTCAAACCGGGTGTTAGGGTCTGGAACACAGTGTCTGAGAGTGTGTCGGAGGCCGGATTTATCCAGGGGTTAGGGTCTGGAATACAGTGCGTGAAAGAGTAGGAAAGGCCGGATTAATACAGGGGCTAGGGTCTGGAACACAGTGCTTGAGAGTATGGGTTAGGCTGTTTTAATCCAGGGGTTAGGGTCTGGAACACAGTGTCTGAGAGATTGGGATAGGCCAGGTCAATCCAGGAGTTAGGGTCTGGAAGACAGTGTCTGAGAGAGTTCGATAGGCTGGATTAATCCAGGGGTTAGGGTCTGGACCACAGTGACTGAGAGTGTGGGATAGGCTGGATTAATGCAGGGGTTAGGGTCTGGAACACAGTGACTGAGAGAGTGGGATAGGCTGGATTTATCCAGGGGTTAGGGTCTGGAATACAGTATCAGAGAATGAGGGTTCGGCCGGATTAATCCAGGGATTAGAGTCTGGAAAACAGTGACTGAGAGTGTGGGATAGGCCGGATTCATCCAGTAATTATGTCTGGAACACAGTGCCTGAGAGTGTTGGGGTGGTCGGTTTAATGCTGGGGTTAGTGTCTGGAACACAGTCTCTGAGAGTATTGGGAGGCCGGATTAATCCGGGGTTAGGGTCTGGAATACTGTGCCTGAGAGTGTGGGATAGGCCAGATTAATCAAGGCGTTACGGTCTGGAACACAGTGTCTGAGAGTGTGGGTTAGGCCGTTATAATCCAGGGGTTAGCGTCTGGAATACAGTGACTGAGAGTGTGGGATAGGCTGGATTAATCCAGAGGATAGGATCAGGAAAACAGTTGTGAGAGTGTGGGATAGGCCGGGTTAATCCAGGGGTTAGGGTCTGAGACACAGTGCCTATGAGTGTGGGATAGGCCGGATTAATCCAGGGATTAGTATCTGGAACACAGTGCCTGAGAGTGTGGTATAGGCCGGATTAATCCAGGGGTTAGGGTCTGGCACACAGTGCCTGAGAGTGTGGGATAGGCCGGATTAATACAGTGATTAGAGTCTGGGACACAGTGCCTGAGAGTGTGGGATAGGCCGGGTCAATCCAGGGGTTAGAGTCTGGAACACAGTGCCTGACAGTGCGGAGTATGGTAGGATAAATCCAGGGTTGAGGGTCTTGAATACATTGTCCGAGAGAGTTGGACAGACCGGATTAATCCAGAGGATAGGGTCAGGAAAACAGTACGTGAGAGTGTGGGAGAGGTGGGAATAATCCAGGCGTTAGAGTCTGGAACGCAGTGCCTGAGATAGTGGGATAGGCTGGATTTATCCAGGGGTTAGGTTCTGGAATGCGGTATCTGAGAATGTGGGTTAGGCCGGATTAATCCAGGGGTTAGGCTCTGGAACACAGTGCCTGAGAGTGTGGGATAGGCCGGATTAATACAGGGATTAGAGTCTGGAACACAGTGCCTGAGAATGTGGGATAGGCCGGATTCATCCAGTGATTATATCTGGAACACAGTGTCTGAGAGTGTGGTGGTGGTCGGTTCAATGCTGGGGTTAGTGTCTGGAACACAGTCTCGAAAATGTTGGGAGGCTGGATTAATCCAGGGGTAAGGGCCTGGAACACAGTGCTTGAGAGTGTGGGATAGGCCAGGTCAATCGAGGGTTGAGGGTCTGGAATTCATTGTCTGAGAGAGTTGGATAGGCTGGATTACTCCAGGGGTTAGGGTCTGGAACAGAGCGCCTGAGAGCGTGGGATAGGCCGGATTAATCCATGGGTTAGGATCTAGAATACAGTGTCTGAGTGTGTGGGGTAGGCCAGGTCAATCCAGGTGTTAGGGTCTGGAACACAGTGTCTGAGAGTATGGGATAGGATTGATCAATCCAGGGGTTGGAGTCTGGAACACAGTGCCTGAGAGTGAGGGGGAGGCCGGATTAATCCAGGGGTTAGGGTCTGGAATACAGTATCTGAGAATGTAGGTTAGGCCAGATTAATCCAGGGGTTAGGGTCTGGAACACAGTGTCTGAGAGTGTGGGGGAGGCTGGATTAATCCAAGGGTTAGGGTCTGGAACATAGTGGCTGAGAGTGTGGGATAGGCCGGATTAATGCAGGGGTTAGGGTCTGGAACACAGTACCTGACAGAGTTGGACAGACCGGATTAATCCAGAGGATAGGGTCAGGAAAACAGTACATGAGAGTGTGGGAGAGGTGGGAATAATCCAGGGGTTAGGGCCTGTAACACAGTGTCTGAGAGTGTTCGGGAGACCGAGTCAATCCAGGGGTTAGGGTCTGGAACACAGTTCCTGAGAGTTTGGGATAGGCCGGATTAATCGAGCGGTTAGTGTCTGGAACACAGTGTCTGAGAGTGTTCTGGAGACTGAGTCAATCCAGGGGTTAGGGTCTGGAACACAGTTCCTGAGAGTGTGGGGGAGGCTGGATTAATCCAGGGGATAGGGTCTGGAACAGAGTGTCTGAGAGTGTGGGAGAGGCTGGATTAATTCGGGGTTAGGGTCTGGAACACAGTGCCTGAGAGTGTGGGATAGGCCGGATTAATCAATGGGATAGGGTCTGGAATACAGTGCCTGAGAGAGTGGAGTAGGCCAGGTCAATCCAGGTGTTAGGGTCTGGAACACAGTGTCTGAGAGTGTGTCGGAGGCCGGATTTATCCAGGGGTTAGGGTCTGGAATACAGTGCGTGAAAGAGTAGGAAAGGCCGGATTAATACAGGGGCTAGTGTCTGGAACACAGTGCTTGAGAGTATGGGTTAGGCTGTTTTAATCCAGGGGTTAGGGTCTGGAACACAGTGACTGAGAGAGTGGGATAGGCCGGATTTATCCAGGGGTTAGGGTCTGGAATACAGTATCTGAGAATGAGGGTTCGGCCGGATTAATCAAGGGATTAGAGTCTGGAAAACAGTGCCTGAGAGTGTGGATAGGCTGGATTCATCCAGTAATTATGTCTGGAACACAGTGCCTGAGAGTGTTGGGGTGGTCGGTTTAATGCTGGCGTGAGTGTCTGGAACACAGTCTCTGAGAGTATTGGGAGGCCGGATTAATCCGGGGTTTAGGGTCTGGAATACTGTGCCTGAGAGTGTGGGATAGGCCAGATTAATCAAGGCGTTACGGTCTGGAACACAGTGTCTGAGAGTGTGGGTTAGGCCGTTATAATCCAGGGGTTAGCGTCTGGAATACAGTGACTGAGAGTGTGGGATAGGCTGGATTAATCCAGAGGATAGGATCAGGAAAACAGTTGTGAGAGTGTGGGATAGGCCGGGTTAATCCAGGGGTTAGGGTCTGGAACAAAGTGCCTATGAGTGTGGGATAGGCCGGATTAATCCAGGGATTAGAGTCTGGAACACAGTGCCTGAGAGTGTGGTATAGGCCGGATTAATCCAGGGGTTAGGGTCTGGCACACAGTGCCTGAGAGAGTGGGATAGTCCGGATGAATCCAGGGGATTGGGTCTGGGATACAGTGCCTGAGAGTGTGGGATAGGCCAGATTAATCCAGAGGTTAGGGTCTGGAACAGAGTGTCTGAGAGTGTTCGGCAGACTGAGTCTATCCAGAGGTTAGGGTCTGGAACACAGTTCCTGAGAGATTGGGATAGGCCGGAATATTCCAGGGGGTAGTGTCTGGAACAGTGCGTAGGAGTGTGGGATAGTCTGGACTAATCCAGGCATTAGAGTCTGGAACAAAGTGCCTGAGAGTTTGGGATAGGCCGGATTAATCCAGGGGTTATGATCTGGAACACAGTGCCTGAGAGTGTGGGATAGTCTGGATTAATCCAGGGGTTAGATTCTGGAACACAGTGCTTGAGGGTTTGGGATAGGCCGGATTAATCGAGGGGTTATGATCTGGAACACCGTGCCTGAGAGTGTGGGATAGGCCGGATTAATCCAGGGGTTTGGGTCTGGAACACAGTGCCTGAGAGTGTGGGGGAGGCCGGATTATCTCAGGAATTAGGGTCTGGAACACACTGCCTGAGAGTGTGGGGGATGCTGGATTAATCCAAGTGTTAAATTCTGGAACACAGTGCCTGAGGGTTTGGGATAGGCCGGATTAATCCAGGGGTTATGATCTGGAACACAGTGCCTGAGAGTGTGGGATAGGCCGGATTAATCCAGGGGTTATGATCTGGAACACAGTGCCTGAGAGTGTGGGATAGGCCGGATTAATCCAGGGGTTAGGGTCTGGAACACAGTGCCTGAGAGTGTGGGATAGGCCGGATTAATCCAGGGGTTATGATCTGGAACACAGTGCCTGAGAGTGTGGGATAGGCCGGATTAATCCAGGGGTTATGATCTGGAACACAGTGCCTGAGAGTGTGGGGGAGGCTGGATTAATCCAGGGGTTAGAGTGTGGAACAAAGTGCCTGAGAATGTAGGATAGGCCAGATTAATTCTAGGATTTAGGCTCTGGAAGACAGTGCCTGAGAGATTGGGATAGGATGGATTAATCCAGGGGTTAGGGTCTGGAACACACTGCCTGAGAGTGTGGGGGATGCTGGATTAATCCAAGTGTTAAATTCTGGAACACAGTGCCTGAGGGTTTGGGATAGGCCGGATTAATCCAGGGGTTATGATCTGGAACACAGTGCCTGAGAGTGTGGGATAGGCCGGATTAATCCAGGGGTTATGATCTGGAACACAGTGCCTGAGAGTGTGGGATAGGCCGGATTAATCCAGGGGTTAGGGTCTGGAACACAGTGCCTGAGAGTGTGGGATAGGCCGGATTAATCCAGGGGTTATGATCTGGAACACAGTGCCTGAGAGTGTGGGATAGGCCGGATTAATCCAGGGGTTATGATCTGGAACACAGTGCCTGAGAGTGTGGGGGAGGCTGGATTAATCCAGGGGTTAGAGTGTGGAACAAAGTGCCTGAGAATGTAGGATAGGCCAGATTAATTCTAGGATTTAGGCTCTGGAAGACAGTGCCTGAGAGATTGGGATAGGATGGATTAATCCAGGGGTTAGGGTCTGGAACACAGTGCCTGAGAGTGTGGGATAGGCGGGATTAATCCCGGGATTAGGGTCTGGAACACAGTGCTTGAGAGTGTGGGATAGGCTGTTTTAATCCATGGGTTAGGGTCTAGAATACAGTGTCTGAGAGAGTGGGATAGGCCAGGTCAATCCAGGGGTTAGGGTCTGGAATACAGTGCCTGAGAGTGTGGGATCGGCCAGGTCAATCCAGGTTGGAGGGTCTGGAATACATTGTCTGAGAGAGTGGGATAGGCCGGATTAATCGAGGGGTTAGGGTCTGGAATACTGTGCCTGAGAGTGTAGGATAGGCTGGATTAATCAAGGCGTTACGGTCTGGAACACAGTGCCTGAGTTTGTGGTGGAGGCTGGATTAATCCAGGAGTTAGGGTCTGGAACACAGTGCCTGCGAGTGTGGGGGAGGCCGTATTAATCCAGGGGTTAGATTCTGGAATACAATGCCTGAGAGTGTGGGGGAGGCCAGGTCAACCCAGGGTTGAGGGTCTGGAATACATTGTCTGAGAGTGTGGGATAGGCTGGATTAATCCAGGGGTTAGGGTTTGGAAAACAGTGCGTGAAAGTGTAGGAAAGGCCGGATTAATACAGGGGTTAGTGTCTGGAACAGAGTGCTTGAGAGTGTGGGATAGGCCGTTTTTATCCAGGGGTTAGGGTCTGGAACACAGTGTCTGAGAGAGTGGGATAGGTCAGGTCAATCCAGGGTTGAGGGTCTGGAATACATTGTCTGAGAGAGTTGGATAGGCTGGATTAATCCAGGGGATAGGGTCTGGAACAGAGTACCTGAGAGTGTGGGATAGGCCGGATTAATCCAGGAGTTAGGGTCTGGCACACAGTGCCTGAGAGTGTGGGATAGGCCGGATTAATCCAGGAGTTAGGGTCTGGCACACAGTGCCTGAGAGTGTGGGATAGGCCGAATTAATCCATGGGTTAGGGTCTGGCACACAGTGCCTGAGAGTGTGGGATAGGCCGGATTAATCTAGGCGTTTCTGTCTGGAACACAGTGCCTGAGTTTGTGGTGGAGGCCGGATTAATCGAGGAGTTAGGGTCTGGAACATAGTTCCTGAAAGTGTGTGTTAGGCCGTTTTAATCCAGGGGTTCGGGTCTGAAACACACTGTCTGAGAGAGTGGGATACACCAGGTCAACCCAGGGTTGAGAGTCTGGAATACATTGTCTGAGAGAGTGGGATAGGCTGGATTAATCCAGGGGTTAGGCTCTGGAATACAGTGCGTGAGAATGTAGGATAGGCCAGATTAATCCAGAGGTTAGGGTCTGGAACAGAGTGTCTGAGAGTGTTCGGCAGACCGAGTCCATCCAGAGGTTAGGGTCTGGAACACAGTTCCTGAGAGATTGGAATAGGCTGGAATAATCGAGGGGTTAGTGTCTGGAACACAGTGCCTCGGAGTGTGGGATAGTCTGGACTAATCCAGGGATTAGAATCTGGAACAAAGTGCCTGAGAGTTTGGGATAGGCCGGATTAATCCAGGGGTTATGGTCTGGAATACAGTGCCTCAGAGTGTGGGCTAGGGGTGGTTTATCCAAGGGTCAGGGTCTGGAAAACAGTGTCTGAGAGAGTGGGATAGGCTGGATTAATCCAGGGGTTAGGGTCTGCAACCGAGTACCTGAGAGTGTGGGATAGGCCGGATTAATCCAGGGGTTAGGGTCTGGAATACTGTGCCTGAGAGTGTAGGATAGGCCGGATTAATCAAAGGCGTTACGGTCTGGAACACAGTGCCTGCGAGTGTGGGGGAGGCCGTATTAATCCAGGGGTTAGATTCTGGATTACAATGCCTGAGAGTGTGGGGGAGGCCAGGTCAACCCAGGGTTGAGGGTCTGGAATACATTGTCTGAGAGAGTGGGATAGGCTGGATTTATCCAGGGTTGAGGGTCTGGAATACATTGTCTGAGAGTGTGGGATAGGCTGGATTAATCCAGGGGTTAGGTTTTGGAACAGAGTGTCTGAGAGTGTGGGATAGGCCGGAATAATCCAGGATTTAGGGTCTGGAACACTGTGCCTGAGAGTGTGGGATAGGCCGGGTTAATCCAGGGATTAGAATCTGGAACAAAGGGCCTGAGAGTTTGGGATAGGCCGGATTAATCCAGGGGTTATGGTCTGGAACACAGTGCCTGAGAGAGTGGGGTAGGCCGGATTTATCCGGGGGTAAGTGTCTGGAATACAGAGACTCAGAGTGTGGGCTAGGGGGGGTTTATCCAAGGGTCAGGGTCTGGAATACAGAGCCTGAGAGTGTGGCGGTGGTCGGTTCAATGCTGGGGTTAGTGTCTGGAACACAGTCTCTGAGAGTGTTGGGAAACTGGATTAATCCAGGGGTTAGGGTCTAGAACAGAGTGTCTGAGATTGTTCGGCAGACCGAGTCAATCCAGAGGTTAGGGTCTGGAACAGAGTTCCTAAGAGATTGGGATAGGCCGGAATATTCCAGGGGGTAGTGTCTGGAACAGTGCGTAGGAGTGTGGGATAGTCTGGAATAATCCAGGGATTAGAGTCTGGAACAAAGTGCCTGAGAGTTTGGGATAGTCCAGATTAATCCAGAGGTTATGGTCTGGAACACAGTGCCTGAGAGTGTGGGGGAGGCTGGATTAATCCAGGGGTTAGAGTCTGGAATACAGAGCCTGAGAGTGTGGGGGAGGCTGGATTAATCCAGGGGTTAGATTCTGGAACACAATGCCTGAGAGTGTGGGATAGGCCAGGTCAACCCAGGGTTGAGGGTCTGGAATACATTGTCTGAGAGAGTGGAATAGGCTGGATTAATCCAGTGGTTAGGGTCTGGAACACAGTGCCTACGAGTGTGGGATAGTCTGGACTAATCCAGGGATTAGATTCTGGAAGAAAGTGCCTGAGAGTTTGGGATAGGCCGGATTAATCCAGGGGTTAGGGTCTGGAATACAGTGCCTGAGAGAGTGGGATAGGCCAGGTCAACCCAGGGTTGAGGGTCTGGAATACATTGTCTGAGAGAGTGGGATAGGCCGGATTAATCCATGGGTTAGGGTCTCGAACAGGGTGTCTGAGAATGTGGGATAGGACAGATTAATCCAGTGGTTAGGGATTGGAACACAGTGCCTGAGAGTGTGGGCTATGCCGGGTTAATCCAAAGATCAGGGTCTGGAAAACAGCGTCTGAGAGAGTGGGATAGGCCAGGTCAATCCAGGGTTGAGGGTCTGGAATACATTGTCTGAGAGAATGGGATAGGCTGGATTAATCCAGGGGTTAGGGTCTGGAACAGAGTACCTGAGAGTGTGGGATAGGTCGAATTAATCCATGGGTTAGGGTCTGGAACACAGTGCCTGAGAGTATGCAGGAGGCCGGATTTATCCAGGGGTTAGGGTCTGGAATACAGTATGTGAGAAGGTGGGTTAGGCCGGATTAATCCAGGGGTTAGGCTCTGGAACACAGTGCCTGAGAGTGTGCGGGAGGCCGAATTAATTCAGGTGTTAGGGTCTTGAACACATTGCCTGAGAGTGTGGGATAGGCCAGATTAATCCAGGGGATAGTGTCTGGAACACAGTCTCTGAGAGTGTTGAGAAACTCGATTAATCCAGGGGTTAGGGTCTGGAACACAGTGCCTGAGTATGTGGGATAGGTCAGATTAATCCAGAGGTTAGGGTCTGGAACAGGGTGTCTGAGAGTGTTCGGCAGACCGAGTCAATCCAGTGGTTAGGGTCTGGAACACAGTTCCTGAGAGATTGGGATAGGCCAGAATATTACAGGGGGTAGTGTCTGGAACAGTGCGTAGGAGTGTGGGATAGTCTGGACTAATCCAGGGATTAGAGTCTGGAACAAAGTGCCTGAGAGTTTGGGATAGGCTGGATTAATCCAGGGGTTATGATCTGGAACACAGTGCCTGAGAGTGTGGGGGAGTCTGGATTAATCCAAGGGTTAGATTCTGGAACACAATGCCTGGGAGTGTGGGTTAGGCCGTTTTAATCCAAGGGTCAGGGTCTGGAATACAATGCCTGAGAGTGTGGGGGAGGCCAGGTCAACCCAGGGTTGAGGGTCTGGAATACATTGTCTGAGAATGTGGGATAGGCCGGATTAATCCTGGGATTAGGGTCTGGAACTGAGTACCTGAGAGTGTGGGATAGGCCGGATTAATCCATGTGTTAGGGTCTGGAACACAGTGCCTGAGAGTATGGGGTAGGCCAGATCAATCCAGGTGTTAGGGTCTAGAACACAGTGTCTGAGAGTGTGGGTTAGGCTGGATTAATCCATGGGTTAGGGTCTGGACCCAGTGCCTGAGTGCGTGGAATAAGCCAGGTCAATTCAGGGGTTAGGGTCTGGAACACAGTGCCTGAGAGTGTGGGATAGGCCAGATTAATCCAGAGGTTAGAGTCTGGAACACAGTGTCTGAGAGTGTGGGATAGGCCAGATTAATCCAGAGGTTAGAGTCTGGAACACAGTGTCTGAGAGTGTGGGATAGGCCAGATTAATCCAGAGGTTAGAGTCTGGAACACAGTGTCTGAGAGTGTGGGATAGGCCAGATTAATCCAGGGGCTAGGGTCTGGAACACAGTGCTTGAGAGTGTGGTTTAGGCCAGGTCAATCCAGGGTTGAGGGTCTGGAATACATTGTCTGAGAGAGTGGGATAGGCTGGATTAATCCAGGGGTTAGGGTCTGGAACTGAGTACCTGAGAGTGTGGGATAGGCCGGATTAATCCATGGCTTAGGGTCTGGAACACAGTGCCTGAGAGTATGGGGTAGGCCAGATCAATCCAGGGGTTAGGGTCTGGAACACAGTGCCTGAGAGTGTGGGGGAGGCTGGATTAATCCAGGGGTTAGATTCTGGAACACAGTGCCTGAGAGAGTGGGATAGGCCAGTTCAACCCAGGGTTGAGGGTCTGGAATACATTGTCTGAGAGAGTGGGATAGGCCGGATTAATCCAGTGGTTAAGATCTGAAACAGAGTGTCTGAGAGCGTGGAATAGGCCAGATTAATTCATGGGTTAGGGTCAGGAATACGGTGTCTGAGAATGTGGGAGAGGCCAGATTAATCCAGGGGTTAGGGTCTATAAAACATAGATCATAGAACAATACAGCACAGAACAGGCCCTTCAGCCCACGATGTTGTTCCGAACGCCTATCCTAGATTAAGCACCCATCCATGTACCTATCCAAATGCCGCTTCAAGGTCGCCAATGATTCTGACTCTACCACTCCCACAGGCAGCGCATTCCATGCCCCCATCACTCTCTGGGTAAAGAACCCACGCCTGACATCTCCCCTATACCTTCCACCCTTCACCTCAAATTTATGTCCCCTTGTAACACTCTGTTGTATCCGGGGAAAAAGTTTCTGACTGTCTACTCTATCTATTCCTCTGATCATCTTATAAACCTCTATCAAGTCACCCCTCATCCTTCACCATTCCAACGAGAAAAGGCCGAGAACTCTGAACCTATCCTCGTACGATCTATTCTCCATTCCAGGCAACATCCTGGTAAATCTTCTCTGCACCCTCTCCAAAGCTTCCACACCTTTCCTAAAGTGAGGCGACCAGAACTGCACACAGTACTCCAAATGTGGCCGAACCAAAGTCCTGTACAGCTGCAACATCACTTCACGACTCTTGAATTCAATCCCTCTGCTAATGAACGATAATACACCATAGGCCTTCTGACAAACTCTATCTACCTGAGTGGCAACTTTCAAAGATCTGGAACACAGTGCCTGAGAGTGTGGGGGAGGCTGGATTAATCCAGGGGTTAAGGTCTGAAACAGAGTGTCTGACAGCGTGGAATAGGCCAGATTAATTCATGGGTTAGGGTCAGGAATACGGTGTCTGAGAATGTGGGATAGGCCGGATTAATCCAGGGGTTAGGGTCTGGAACACACTGCCTGAGAGTGTGGGGGAGGCTGGATTAATCCAGGGGTTAGAGTGTGGAACAAAGTGCCTGAGAATGTAGGATAGGCCAGATTAATTCTAGGATTTAGGCTCTGGAAGACAGTGCCTGAGAGAGTGGGATAGGATGGATTAATCAATGTGTTAGGGTCTGGAACACAGTGCCTGAGAGTGTGGGATAGGCGGGATTAATCCCGGGGTTAGGGCTTGGAACACATTGCCTAGGTGTGTGGGATAGTCTGGACTAATCTAGGGATTAGAGTCTGGAATGAAGTGCCTGATAGTTTGGGATAGGCCGGATTAATCCAGGGGTTAGGGTCTGCAACCGAGTACCTGAGAGTGTGGGATAGGCCGGATCAATCTAGGG
This sequence comes from Chiloscyllium punctatum, assembly GCF_047496795.1. Lineage (NCBI taxonomy): Eukaryota > Metazoa > Chordata > Chondrichthyes > Orectolobiformes > Hemiscylliidae > Chiloscyllium > Chiloscyllium punctatum. The sequence goes on along the minus strand of NW_027310086.1, from coordinate 134,857 downwards.
GTTAGGGTCTGGAACACAGTGCCTGAGAGTGTGCAGGAGGCCGGATTTATACAGGGGTTAGGGTCTAGAATACAGTATCTGAGAATGTGGGTTAGGCCGGATTAATCCAGGGGTTAGGGTCTGGAACACAGTGCCTGAGAGTGTACGGTAGGCCGGATTAATCCAGGGATTAGAGTCTGGAAAACAGTGCCTGAGAGTGTGGGATAGGCCGGATTCATCCAGTGATTATATCTGGAACACAGTGCCTGAGAGTTTAGTGGTGGTCAGTTCAATGCTGGGGTTAGTGTCTGGAACGCAGTCTCTGAGAGTGTTGGGAGGCCGGATTAATCCAGGGGTTAGAGTCTGGCACACAGTGTCTGAGAGTGTGGGATAGGCCGGATTAATCCAGGGGTTATGGCTTGGAACACAGTGCCTGAGAGTGTGGGGTAGGCCGGGTTAATCCGGGTTAGGGTCTGGAAAACAGTGCGTGAAAGCGTAGGAAAGGATGGATTAATACAGGGGTTCGGGTCTGGAACAGAGTGCTTGAGAGTGTGGGTTAGGCCGTTTTAATCCATGGGTTAGGGTCTGGAATACAGTGCCTGAGAGTGTGGGATAGGCTGGATTAATCCAGGGGTTAGGGTCTGGAACAGAGTACCTGAGAGTGTGGGTTAGGCCAGGTCAATCCAGGGTTGAGGGTCTGGAATACATTGTCTGAGAGAGTTGGATAGGCTGGATTAATGCAGGGGTTAGGGTCTGGAATACTGTGACTGAGAGTATGGGATAGGGCGGATTAATCCAGGGATTAGAGTCTGGAAAACAGTGTCTGAGAGTATGGGATAGGCCGGATCCATCCAGTGATTATGTCTGGAACACAGCGCATGAGAGTGTGGTGGTGGTCGGTTCAATGCTGGGGTTAGTGTTTGGAACACAGTCTCGAAAATGTTGGGAGGCCGGATTAATCCAGGGGTTAGGGTCTGGCACACAGTGTCTGAGAGTGTGGGGTAGGCCATTTTAATCCAGGGTTGAGGGTCTGGAATACATTGTGTGAGAGAGTGGGATACGCTGGATTAATCCAGGGGTTAGGATCTGGAACACAGTATTTGAGAATGTGGGTTAGTCCGGATTAGTCCAGGAATTAGTGTCTGGAAAACAGTGCCTGAGAGTGTGGGATCGGCCGGATCCATCCAGTGATTATTTCTGGAACAAAGTGCCTGAGAGTGTTGGGGTGGTCGGTTTAATCCAGGGGTTAGGGTCTGGAACACAGTGTCTGACAGAGTTGGACAGACCGGATTAATCCAGAGGATAGGGTCAGGAAAACAGTACGTGAGAGTGTGGGATAGGCCGGATTAATCCAGAGGTTAGAGTCTGGAACACAGTACCTGAGAGTCTGGGAGAGGTGGGAATAATCCAGAGGTTAGTGTCTATAACACAGTTCCTGAGAGATTGGGATAGGCCGGATTAATCGAGGGGTTAGTGTCTGGAACACAGTGCCTCGGAGTGTGGGATAGTCTGGACTAATCCAGGGATTAGAATCTGGAACACAGTGCCTGAGAGTGTGGGATAGGCTGGATTAATCCAGTGGTTATGGTCTGGAACACCGTGCCTGAAAGAGTGGGATACGGCGGATTAATCCAGGGGTTAGGGTCTGGAATACAGTGCCTGAGAGTGTGGGGGAGGCTGTATTAATCCAGGGGTTAGGGTCTGGAACACAGTGTGTGAGAGTGTGGGATAGGCTGGATTAATCCAGTGGTTAGGGTCTGGAACAGAGTACCTGAGAGTGTGGAATAGACCAGATGAATTCAGGGGTTAGGGTCTGGAATACAGTTCCTGACAGTGTGGGATAGGCCGGATTAATCAAGGCGTTAGGTTCTGGAACACAGTGCCTGAGTTTGTGGGGGAGGCTGAATTAATCCAGGGGTTAGCGTCTGGAATACCTTGCCTGAGAGTTTGGGATAGGCCGGATTAATCCAGGGGTTAGGGTCTGGAACACAGTGTGAGAGAGTGGGTTAGGCCGTTTTAATCCAGGGTTAAATTCTGGAATATAGTGCCTAAGAGAGTGGGATAGGCCAGGTCAACCCAGGGTTGAGGGTCTGGAATACATTGTCTGAGAGAGTGGGATAGGCTGGATTAATCCAGGGGTTAGGCTCTGGAACACGGTGTCTGAGAACGTCGGATAGGCCGGATCAATCCAGGGGTTAGGGTCTGGAACACAGTGTCTGAGAGTGTGGGATAGGCCGGATTTCTCCAGGGGTTAGGGTCTGGAACACAGTGTCTGAGAGTGTGGGATTGGCCGGATTAATCCAGGGGTTAGGGTCTGAAACACAGTGCCTGAGAGTGTGGGATAGGCCGGATTAATCCAGGGGTTAGGGTCTGGAACACAGTGCCTGAGAGTGTGGGATAGGCCGGATTAATCCAGTGTTTAGGGTTTAGAACACAGTGCCTGAGAGTGTGGGGTAGTCCGGGTTAATCCAGGGGTTAGGGTCTGGAAAACAGTGCGTGAAAGTGTCGGAAAGGCAGGATTAATCCAGGGGTTAGGGGCTGGAACACATTGTCTGAGCGCGTGGGATAGGCCAGGTCAATCCAGAGTTGAGGGTCTGGAATACATTGTCTGAGTGAGTGGGATAGGCTGGATTAATCTATGAATAGGCAGGGAAGGAAGGGGGAGATTTGGTCATACAGTGCCTGACAGAGTTGGACAGACCGGATTAATCCAGAGGGTCTATGCACATTCTGTCTGGAATAGCAATAATAAACCTTGCAAAAACTCGTCCAGGATTCCCACGAGGAATCTCAGAGGGTGCTCCCACTGAAACTATCTCCTGATAGTATGTCTCTACTTTGGAGCAGAGGAGGCCGAGGGGACGTGATTCAGAAGGATAAGATTACGCGGGGCATGGACAGAGTGGATTGCTTGTGGAAAATCCACGGGAAAGTTTTAAATAGTCTGAAACATTTTAACACCATTTTTACCATTTAATTTTGTTCTGTTTCTCAATATTCTGACAGTGAGGCAAATCTATGAGGCCGTAAGGTGTGTAATAGACTGAGGGGTCGGAGATAAATAGAGAATGGACAGAATTCTATGATCTTACTCTTTGTCATATCTGTCAGATTCATATTTCTCTCCAATGAGACTGATCCAATCCACACTGACAAACTCTGCTGTCAGTGAACCATCCCCAATTCTAACGGATACAGACTCTCTTCATGGGCACTGAGCCCATCCTGACCAGGGGAAGGACAACTCTCAATACGAGTCCCACTGTCCCCACCTTCCCATCATCTCCATCAATCCCATGCAATGGGGGATTTGATCAAGAACACAACAACCACCAGCCCTATCCCCAACTGAAGCAGACCCAGTTTCTCAGGTCAGTAGAATAGCTCAGTGTCAAGCTCGGACAGTGGAGATCTCTCTGCTGGGTAGAGCAGTGGCACCTCATCTCAGCCTCTCTCTCTGGCTCTGAGTCTGTCTGGGTCTGTTCTGGAACACAGTATATATGAGAAACTCTCATCCCTGGATTAGTCCAGACTATACAGACTGCTGATAAAACACATCACCTCGCAACCATCTGCCTGAGAATGTGGGGAATGGGGGTGAGGATAGGAATGACGACAAGTCACAGGGTGGGCTCTTGATGCACAGTGCGATCCCACAGGGTAGTCCTCTTCGTGCTCCAGAATGTGCTCAAATCCCACTTTACATCCGACAGGAGGCTGTGGATTTCTTTGGGAATCTTGTTTAAGGAATCACCCCCTCCATCCCAGGATTTAATTTTGTGGATGGCACTTTCTAGAAGGAGGTGACTGGAACTAGGCGGTGATGGGATACAGGAGAGTCCCGTTCTCTACCCCCTCTCCCAGATCCTGTCTCCCTTTCCCAGCCCAGCTACAAAGACACATCTTATCCCTCTATCCCTCCCTCCTTCCCACTCTCTCTCTCTGTGAATCTTGTGTTCTTTTACCCCTTTGTCTCAAAAACAATCACCTTGTGCTGTGAAATATTTCCATCTCCCCCACTTCAAATACCCACGAGTCACATTGCTGTGTGTGGGACAGTTTTATTTGTTTGAAAAATCAATAAAAGAAGCTGGAGAGGGTGTGAGAGAGGGGACAGAGAGAGAGAGAGAGAGAGAGATCCCCTCCCAGATACTCAGGGATTGGGCCAACCTGGGTCTTATTTATGGGATTATCACATTTGGTCACCCTTGCTGCAATGTCGGCCACTCTGCAGGTGGTTTGAGACACAGCAAGATCCCACAAGTAGTATTACTCTGATATTAGAACAAGTCTTTGGATAGAGTTTCTCATTTAAGGTTTTAATTCCTACTTTGGGGGAGTCTTATCTGTCAGACTCTCACTGGGAATTCATGTGTTTATGTCAAATCCCAGGACCCTGGTTATTTTAACACCAGGCTTCAAACCTGTTTAAAAAACAACAGGACCCCAGTTAACCAGAGGCCCCTAAAACCCAGGCTCCCCCAGAGGAGATTAAACGTCGGGGTAAATAAACAAAGAAATCACGTGGGCCCCCACAGGGTGCAGCCTGTCGATCAGGCCTCAGGACTCGGGACCGTGTCCCCTCTGGAGAATGCACTTGTTCAAAGATCTCCTGATCCCAAAGTTTCTCCCTTTGAATCTTCAAGGGGCCAGCAAGATCCCGTGGGAGGCAAGAGACAGCATTAGTTGAAAAGCAAAGGAGGAAAATCATACAGAGTAACAGCATACCAAGATCCCAGGTTTTCCTCTTTCACTGACACACAATCTCTCAGCAACATCCAAACACTACCATATTGGGAAATGAGCTGCATTTTCATGCTAAAGCCTTGGAGAAATTTGAAATGACGGGTTAGCTGATTAAAACCCTCACTGCCTGCAATGGCAGTATTGGGGCAGTTGGTGCACAGCAAGATCCCACATGCACCAAGCAGCTAATTACTCTGATCATTTCCCCCTCTGTGATGCTGCTTCAGTTTAATTATTTCCTGTCACCCCAGAATCAAACATTGCGGCAATTTCACAATCTCAAAATGCCTCTACCTCTCTCTCCCCTTCTGTTTCCCCTGCTCTCTCAATTTTCACTCAATCTCTCTCACTGTTGAATTTTCTCATCCTGCTCTCTCTATAACCCACATTACTCTGACTTTATGATAAATAATTCGAGAGGGTCACATCTTTGGATTTTAATTCCCCCTCAGGGAGTCCTGCCTCTCAGATCCTGGGGATTGACATACTTTAACCCCAGGCTTCAAACCTGTTTTAAAAATGACAGGGCCGCAATCCACCAGGAACCAATTACCCAGAGGCCTCTAAAACCCAGGGTCCCCCAGAGGAGATTACACCTCGGGATAAATAGACACACAACTCACGTGGGCCCCCACAGGGTGCAGCCTGTCGACTAGGCCTCAGGCCTGTGCTCCCCCTTTGGACGTTGTTCTTTCCTGGACTCGGACATTTTGGATCTTCACGTTGCAGCTTTCCAAACAAAAGTTCTTCAGGATAAAAGAGACAAAAGATGAGTTGAAATGGTGGAGCAAGAGCATTTTGAAGGCAAGTTACACAGCAAGATCCCACGTTTAAAGCACCCCTGCCCATCCCCAATGTATTAATGTATTGAACACAGTCAGCAGTTAGGATGGAACATGGTGTGGGAGCAGATCTTCCCAGGGATTGGAGGAGGATAGTGAGGGAAAGGCATCAGATTCTTACACTCTGCAGTGACCTGGGATCAATTGCCTTTTACTGAAAACAGTTCCCAACTTGTATGTGCCTGTAGCTCCCTCCAGTCTCAAACCCCCATTACCCTCTATCCTGTCTCCTGTCTCTGAGCCAATGGTGTCTTCATTCTGTTACTGACCCTTCAGTCCCACTGGTATAATTTTTTCTCACCTTCTCTCATCCACGTGAAGGAATTGGACCCTGACAATTCCATTTACACTGACTCCCATCAATCTTCATAGGACCCATATCACAGAGGTTCGACAGTGTTCCCAGCAAACACTCCCAGGGCAGAGGGAGCACAGGGTTCCATACAAAATAAAGCTCCCATTAAACTGTCCCCATTTAAATCCCCAGGGCAGGTAGAGAATGGGGTCAGATACAGAGTAAATCTCCCTCTACACTGCAGCATTTCAAATTCCCAGGCCATTTTGAGCTCGGCGTTAGGTACTGATTAAATCCCCCACTTCCCCCATTCTGTTCACATCAAACTCAATCAGGATAGCTCCATCACTGGGTTAGATACAGAGGATGTGTATGTTTGGATTTCAGCCCCAATCCAGTTGGTGATGATCACTGCTTTGTTAAGGGTGTTTGGGAATGGGGAGGGAGCTGCGAGCAGGGTGATGGTGGGATAGTGGGGAGCAGAGCTGCCTTCCAAGCAGTTGACATGGGTTTGATTCCCAACCATTGTAGTGTCGCGGCTTTTAAATCAGTTTCTAAAGAAAAGCTACGGGGATTGTTTTGTTCGAAAAGTGAGAGACTGCTCCCATCAGGAACCTGAAATAATTACAGAAGCCGCTGGAAACACTGAACAGTTCCAACAGCTTCTATAGTGGTGGGGAGGGAGGATTAATGTGTCAAATCTACACAAGGATAAAATAAACTCCAGCCTCAAAACAGTCAGAGTTCCTAAGTTTTACAAAACATCCGTATGTCATTTTTCTGAGCCATCAATTCCCCTTAAACCCTTCCAATGTGGAATACCATCTTTCTGACTCTCACTTTGAGAGATGTCCCTCAGTGAGCTCCTCCACCATTCTTTCCATTTCACTGGGGACCCACTATCCACAGTCTCCAATCAAATGACCTGAACTCAGACACACAGAGATCTTAAAGAGTGACACAATGCAGATAGGAAGTTGATTTCATTTCTGTTTCTGAGTCCAATCTTCACTCAGTGAGACAGAGTCAGGTATTCAAGGCTCCAACAAGAGCTGGATTCTGCTTCTGGTAATTGTCTTCATTCAGTGAGAAGGAGGGCCGTGGGCCAGAAGGAGCTCATCATTGTGCTTCGGGTTGTCTGCTCAGTCTGCAGCATTGCAGGCCGTGGGAGCAGGGCAGTGGGAAAGGTACCTCGTGTGGACTGCAATAGGACTTTCAACACATTGTTCCAGGGCAGTTACAGAGCTCCAGGAATTCTGAATGAGGATCGGAAAAATGCATTGATTGAAGGAGGAGGATCAGGGAAACAGGATAAAGCTGATGAGATCAGCAGGATTTCTCGGTCTAACTCTGTACCATACTTTATTTTCTGCTTCATAAATCTACAATCCGGAGCTCAATCCACTCAGAGCAATATAAGCTCAGAAACAAATCATTCAGTCCAACACATCCATGCTGAACTGATATCCGATATCAATGTCATCTTATTTGTCAGAATTTGGTCCATGTTCCTCTGAACCCTTTTTAATTCCTACACCCACCCAGATACCTTTTAAATGTTGTAATTGTACCAGCCTCCACTACTTCCTCTGGCAGCTCATGCACACAGTGCCCTCTATGTGAAAAATGTTCCCCTTAGGTCCTTTTTATGTTTCCACTCTCAACTTTAACACATGCCATCTGCTTCTGGACCCCCCCCCCCCACCACAGGGAAATCACCTTTCCTTTTTACCCTATTGAGGGTCCTTCATGATTTTGTGAACCTCTATAAGGTTAACCCTCAGCTGCTGACGCTCCAGGGATAATAGCCCCAACCTATACAGTCTTAACCTCCAGCACAAACCCTCCAACCTTGGCATCATCCATGTAAATCTTTTCTGAACACTTTCAAGTTTCACAACACCCTTCTTATAGGAGGGAGTCCAGAATTGCACTTTATATACCAAAAGTGGCCGAACCAATACCGCAACATGGCCTCCCAACTCCTTCACACAATTAACTGAGCAACAAAGACAAAAATGACAAAAGCCTTCTTCACTATCCGAACAAAATGTTAGTCCACCTTCAACGACCTATGATGCTACACTCCAGGTCTATTTGTTTACCAACATCCCTAGTACCTTGTCCATTCAGTGTATAAGTCCTGCTCTCTTTTGCCTTTCCAAAATGCAGCACCTCACATTTAACTAAATTAATCTCCACCTGCCACTCCTCGGCCCATTGGCCCATCTGATCAAGATCCCGTTGTCCTCTGAGGTAACCACCTTCACTGTCCTTGACACTTCCAATTTTACTGTCATTTGCAAACTTACGAACCATTCGTCCTATGGTCACATCCAAATCATTTATATAAATGACAAAACAACAGTGGACCCAGCACCGATCCTTGTGACACACCGCTGGTCACAGGCCTTCAGTCTGAAAAGCAACCCTCCCCCACCACCCTCTGTCTTCTACCTTCGAGCCAGTTCTCTACCCAAAGGGTAATTCTACTGCCCCAACATACAAGTTTGAAATTATGACACCAGTTTCAAAAGGACAACAAGAACCTATTCCTGATTGGGGAATTGGGGCCAGGGAATCAATAAAAAGAAATGTTGCAAGGTTCGGTAAATTGGAGATTCAGTTCAGTGCATCACTAAATGAAAACAATTCAGCAGGTCACCCGTCCGTGGAAGAAGTGATTCAGGGAAAAATTAAATGGAAGGAACTGAAGCAGGGATTCAATAATGGGAGAATGTATGCAGGGGCTTTTAAATATGGCAGGGTAATACTCAATGGGAGAGTTGGTGCAGTTTCAGGATTTGTGCAGGATTGGTAAATGGGAGCAATGGTGCAGAGCAGTGGAGTCATAAATAGAGTCATACAATCATAGAGATGTACACCATGGAAACAGACACTTCAGTCCAACTTGTCTATAACTCAATTTTAGAATTCTGGCAGTGCTCCACGCATTTGGAGAATCATTCCAAGGAAATACTAAATGGAAGGATTGGGAAAGGGCTTATCGAAATCAGAGAATTTGGAACAGGGATCTGATATTTCAAAATAGTGCAGTTCGAACCAAATGGGAGAGTTTCATTTAGCAGTAAATGGGAGAATTGGTGCAGTGCAATTGGACAGGACAATACTTGATGCGGGAATGTGTGTGTGGCTTTCCTGCACACCTTTGTGGTGAATTCAGGTATACAGGAAAGCCACACACACAGACCCAGTTCTGAACTGCGAAAGCAACCAGCCCAACACACACAAAAGAAGTTGCATCAAGATACTGTTCAAAAGGGCCACAACACACTGCAGTACACCAGAACAGCAAAAAGAGGAAGAAGGACACCTATACAATGTATTCGACAAAAACGGATACCCGCGCAATTTCATCAACAGATGCCTAAGGGAAAGACAACGAACCACAACCCAAAGGACTAGCCATGTTACCATACATCAGGAGCATTTCCAGACTACTGCGACCATTAGGACTCATAACAGCACACAAACCAACAGCCACTCTCAGACAACAACTCACCAGAACGAAGGAACCGATACCCAACATGAGCAAAACCAACGGAGCGTACACGATCCCATGCAAGGACTGCACAAAACACGACATAGGACAAACAGGAAGACAGTTAGCGATCCGTATACACGAACACCAACTAGCCACGAAACGACATGACCAACTATCCTTAGTAGCCACACACGCAGATGACAAGCAACATGAATTCGACGGGGACAACACTACTATTATAGGACAAGCCAAACAGAGAACAGCCAGGGAATTCCTAGAGGCATGGCACTCATCCACAGATTCAATCAATAAACACATCGACCTGGACACAATATATCGGCCACTGCAGCAAACAGCTGGAACTGACAACGGACGCGGCAGATTCAAACCACTATAAATGCGGGAGGAAAGATCACAGAAGCGCTTCACAGGAGGCTCCCAAACACTGAGGATCTCACCGAGACAGGGGACGAAACGTCTGCAACACAAATTCCCAGCTCGGCGAACAGAACCACGGAAATGGTACGAGGCAACAAAGAATTGGAGAATTGATGCGAGACATCAGGAAATGAGGGACCTGGTGCATAGTGGAGCTCAATTCGAGAATTGGTGCATTGCAACAGTAAATGGGAGAATTAGAGTAGCGCACCCTTAAATGGTAGAATCGGGCTCGGGCACCAGTAAATGGAAGGATTAGTACAGGGATATGAGTAAATGGGAGATTTGGTGGAAACAATAATTTGGAGATCTGTTGCACAGTGCAGTTACATTAGAAAATTGGTGGGAGTGCCAATATATTGGAAAATTGGAGTAGAGCATGTCTAAATTGGGGAATAGGGGCCAGGGATTCAATAAAAAGAAGAAATGTTGCAGCATCGGTAAATTGGAGATTCAGTTCAGTGCATCACTAAATGAAAAAAAAATCAGCAGGTCACCCGTACGTGGAAGATGTATTTTAGGGAACAATTAAATGGAAGGAATTGATGCAGGGCAACGATAATTGGAGAATTCATGCAGGTGCCATTAAATTGTAAGTGGGAGGATTGGAGCAGGATAACCTCATTGGGTGAGTTGGTGAAATTCCCAAATTAGTGCCGGATTGGGAAATGGGAGAATTGGGGCAGGGAAGCGGAGCACTAATTACAGACTGAGAGATATACAGCACGGAAACAGAACCTTCAATCCAACCTGTCCATGCTTAAATTTAAGAATTCCTGGCAGCTCTTCACTAAATTGGAGAATCATTGCAAGAAACTACGAAATGGAAAAGTTGGGAAAGAGCTTCTCGAAATGTGAGATTTTGCAACAGGGCATCGGATCATGGGTGAATTAGTGCAGTTCAGCACTAAATAGGTGCGTTATGCTGTGTTTCACTAAATGGGAGAATTGGGACAGGGAGATTTAGAGTAGGGCACCCCTAAATTGGGCGAGGGCATCATTCACTAGGAGGATCGGTGTAAGGCAAAACTGAGTGGAGAACTTGTTCAGGACGTCAGTAATTGGGGGACACGGTGCTAAGCAACACTGAATTGGAGAATTGGTGTGGGGTATCAGTAAATGAGAGTGCTGGTGGGGGTGCTGATAACTTCGAGAATTGGAGCAAATGGGAGAATGCGGGCAGTGAATCAGGAAATAGGACAAATGTTGAAAAGGCTTAATGGTCCAGATTCAATACAGTGCACCATGAAATGGGGGAGTTGGTGCAGTTCGCCACGAAGGGGAGGATATTTGCAGTTTGGGGAATTTGGAGATATGATTGTCAAGATTAGAGAATTCTGTCAGCAGTCAACTGGGAGAATTGGTGCAGGAAAGGAAAGCGCTAATTACAGCATTAGAGACGTACAGCACGGAAACAGACCCTTCCGAACAAATTGTCCACGTCCAAATGTAAAAATTCTTTTAAGCTCTGCACTAAATGGAGAATCATTGCAAGAAACTACTAAATGGAAAAGTTGGGAAAGAGCTTATCGAAATGTGAGAATTTGCAACAGACCATCAGGTAATGGGTGAATTAGTGCAGTTCAATGTTAATTGGTGAGTTATGCTGTGTTGCACTTAATGGGAGAATTGGAGCAGGACATTACCTTTTGGGAGATTTAGAGTAGCGCACCCCTAAATTGGTCGAGGGCATCAGTCAGTATGAGGATTGGGGTAAGGCAACACTGAACCTGTTCAGGACATCAGAAATTGGGGGAAATGGTGCTCAGCAACACTGAATTGGAGAATTGGTGTGGGGTATCAGTAAATGAGAGCCCTGGTGCAGGGTGCTGATAACTTCGAGAGTTGGAGTAAATGGGAGGACACGGGCAGTGAATCAGGAAATAGGACAAATGTTGCAAAGGATTAGTGGTCCAGATTCAATACAGTGTACCACGAAATAAGGGAGTTGGTGCAGTCCACCACGAAAGGGGGGATATGTGTAGGATCAGGAATTTGGAGATTTGATGCGGGGATTGCAAGATTTGAGAATTCTGGTAGCAGACTACGAAATGGGAGAATTGTTGCAGGGAAATACTGAATGGAAGACCTGGTGCACAGTGGAGCTCAATTCCAGAATGGGTGTATGGCAACAGTAAATGGGAGAATTAGGGTAGCGGACCCTTAAATGGTCGAATCGGGCTCAGGCAGAGTAAATGGAGGAATTACGACAGGGATATCAGTAACTGAGTGATTAGGTGGAAACAATAAATTGGAGATTCTGTGCAGAGCGCCGTGACATCGGAAAATTGGTGGGAGTGCCAAAATATTTTCTATAATACAGGAGGAAGCAGTGACGCTGCTCCAGGTCCTTTATATTCAATAATACGGGAGGAAGCAGTGACGCTGCTCCAGGTCCTTTATTTTCAATAATACAGGAGGAAGCAGTGACGCTGCTCCAGGTCCTTTATTTTCAATAATACAGGAGGAAGCAATGACGCTGCTCCAGGTCCTTTATTTTCAATAATACAGGAGGAAGCAGAAACGCTGCTCCAGCTCCTTTATTTTCTATAATACAGGAGGAAACAGTGACGCTGCTCCAGCTCCTTTATTCTCTATAATACAGGAGGAAGCAGAGACGCTGCTCCAGCTCCTTTATTTTCTATAATACATGAGGAAGCAGTGACGCTGCTCTAGCTCCTTTATTTTCTATAATACAGGAGGAAGCAGTGACGCTGCTCCAGCTCCTTTATTTTCTATAATACAGGAGGAAGCAGTGACGCTGCTCCAGCTCCTTTATTTTCTACAATACGGGAGGAAGCAGTGACGCTGCTCCAGCTCCTTTATTTTCTATAATACGGGAGGAAGCAGAGACGCTGCTCCAGCTCCTTTATTTTCTATAATACAGGAGGAAGCAGTGACGCTGCTCCAGCTCCTTTATTTTCTATAATACAGTAGGAAGCAGTGACGCTGCTCCAGCTCCTTTATTTTCTATAATACAGGAGGAAGCAGTGACGATGCTCCAGCTCCTTTATTTTCTATAATACAGGAGGAAGCAGTGACGCTGCTCTCGCTCCTTTATTTTCTATAATACAGGAGGAAGCAGTGACGCTGCTCCAGCTCCTTTATTTTCTATAATACAGTAGGAAGCAGAGACGCTGCTCCAGCTCCTTTATTTTCTATAATACAGGAGGAAGCAGTGACGCTGCTCCAGCTCCTTTATTTTCTATAATACAGTAGGAAGCAGTGACGCTGCTCCAGCTCCTTTATTTTCTATAATACAGGAGGAAGCAGTGACGCTGCTCCAGCTCCTTTATTTTCTATAATACAGTAGGAAGCAGAGACGCTGCTCCAGCTCCTTTATTTTCTGTAACACAGGAGGATGCAGAGACGCTGCTCCAGCTCCTTTATTTTCTATAATACAGGAGGAAGCAGTGACGCTGCTCCAGCTCCTTTATTTTCTATAATACAGTAGGAAGCAGAGACGCTGCTCCAGCTCCTTTATTTTCTATAATACAGTAGGAAGCAGAGACGCTGCTCCAGCTCCTTTATTTTCTATAATACAGTAGGAAGCAGAGACGCTGCTCCAGCTCCTTTATTTTCTATAATACAGTAGGAAGCAGAGACGCTGCTCCAGCTCCTTTATTTTCTATAATACAGGAGGAAGCAGTGACGCTGCTCCAGCTCCTTTATTTTCTATAATACAGGAGGAAGCAGTGACGCTGCTCTCGCTCCTTTATTTTCTATAATACAGGAGGAAGCAGTGACGCTGCTCCAGCTCCTTTATTTTCTATAATACAGTAGGAAGCAGAGACGCTGCTCCAGCTCCTTTATTTTCTATAATACAGGAGGAAGCAGTGACGCTGCTCCAGCTCCTTTATTTTCTATAATACAGTAGGAAGCAGTGACGCTGCTCCAGCTCCTTTATTTTCTATAATACAGGAGGAAGCAGTGACTCTGCTCCGGCTCCTTTATTTTCTATAATACAGGAGGAAGCAGTGACGCTGCTCCGGCTCCTTTATTTTGTATAATACAGGAGGAAGCAGAGACGCTGCTCCAGCTCCTTTATTTGGTGGAAACAATAAATGGGTCTGTTCCATGCTGTACATCTCTATGTCTCTATTTAAAAGGCATCTGGATGCAATGAAGTCAGTCGGGTTTGGAGGGGTAAGGAACAAATGTTGGCTAATCTCGCTAATTAATTCCGGTTATCTGGTCAGCAGGGACGATCTGGAATGGAGGGTCTGTTTCAGTGCTCGGCACCTCCGAAATCCTAATGAATGACATTTGCCCGAAACGTCGATTTTCCTGCTCCTCGGATGCTGCCTGACCTGCTGTGTTTTTCCAGCACCACTCTGATCTAAGCTCTGAAATGTACTTCTCATACAGGAGACTTCTCCTGCCTACCGGAGGTACACAGAGCCAACACACCAAGATGTCCCATCATATTAGGCAATGGGACCCAATGTGGGAACCACACTGCCGATGTCAAATGCAGCTTGAAAGCCATGAGGCAGGGAACCCCCAGCTTCTGCCACGACAGAACATTGGGACACAGGCAGATTTCAACCTCACACCTTCAAGGCTGAATCTGAGCTGAGGGGGCACCTCTTGTTAAAGATTTACCTGAGAATTTAGCTATTTTTACATACGGTTTACATATGAAAGAACAAAATCTAACATGGTATTTCTAAAAGTATACAGACTGAACAGACACTACACTTTATTTTTAAATATTTCATTTCAGTGGCATCACCCTGTAATCTTTTACTATAAATTCTGTTTGGTATGATGTTATGCTCCACAACCACCTGATGAAGGAACAGCACTCCAAAAGCTGGTACTATCAAATAAACCTGTTGGACTATAACCTGATGTTGTGTGATTATTTAATTTTGTCCACCCCAGTCCAACACCGGCACCTCCAAATCTTTACTCCATATTGTTTACACTAACTCACACCCTGTTCAGGTCAGTTTATCACAATGACCCTGTTCCTCTTTTTGTGAGGTTCCCTGTGTATATTAAAAGAGTTAATGGGTCCTGAGAGGATGAATACATTCTCTTTATCCTGTCAGTTTAAACAGTTGAACATATCAGTTTGAAGCCAATGGAAGAGGAGATTGTCTTTTTCTGTACAATTTCAGTGCAGAACGTTCAACCATAAACTGTCTTTGCAAAAGTGGGGGCTGAATGCAATTCTCACTGAGCAACATTAATACAGAAAACACAATTCCCAGTTCCTGTTATCAATTGGTGAAGGAACTGGGATGTGAAAACCAATTGTGGTGTGGTGCCGTGGCTCAGTTTGTGAACTTACCCACACCATAAACAGCCCACCAAGATTTCACATCGTAGTGGTGCCTGTGTATTTTACCAAATGCATGGTTGTTTCAAAATCTCCCAAGTCAGTGTTGCTCATCAGTCAACCATGCGTCCTGTTTGAGTGTCAGCCTGTTTTGGTGATCCTGATCTGTTCCCTGGTTTAGTTCCTCCAGTGGATATTGTTTCTTTCGAACTATTAATTCAATCTGGAATTTCCTTCCTGTGTTTGACAAGACCTTCTGCTTTTACTCCTCCTTTATTACGCCCCGTTCATTTCCAGTTTGTTGGGAATAACGAGGTGAGCCAGGAGACACGGCAGACTCGCCGGTGAATATTGCAGTAATGGCGCAGACACCAAGAGCTGTTCACCCTAATTCTCTGCTGTCAACATTCATTCATTCCACACCAACAGGAAATACTTCATTGCACTCCTGTCGTTGTGGTTTGCACTGTGATTGCGGTTTCTTTTCTTGTGGATTATGAAGTTTATTTAGAACTCGAAAGGATCATAATATTTGGAGTAAGGAATGACTCCTCACCTCAGGAATAAGAGCCAGACACATTATTCGGAGAATGTGAGCCCAATCCCACACATCCTACCGAGGAGGCAGAAAGCCTGTTAGCTGGTCCACTCTCAATTTGTCTCTTAATGTCAGACTTTTCAAAGATCAGAAATGGGAAATGAGGAATATAGGCAGACCGAGAGTCCGAGAATGTGAAAGAGGGTCAGGTACATTCACAGAGAAAGAAAGAAAGATGGAGACGCATATTGAGGAAGATACTGAAAGGACCAATTCTCCAATCGACATGGCTGCTGACTGACAGAAACAAATAGGAATAAAAAGGGAACTATTAAGCACAGCCTTTCACCAGGTAGTCGATATGAAATGGAAACATAGACATCGGGGGAAACAGTATTCACAAGGTGAACAATCAGTAAAAATAATTATCGTCACTGTTTCCCATCGGATGTCCCACTCCGTGAAGCCATGTCTTTCAATGCCCAAGGAAACATATTTACCCTCAGGTACCTGCTTCAGGGTCGCCTGCGCCTCTGCTGGAAGTTGCCACCATTTTATTCACAGTCACTCCGCGATGTTTTGATTCACTCCAGTGAAATATCTTTTCATACCTTGCGTCATGGCCTCTTTCAGTCAAGATCCTGAACCAGTCCAGTGAGAAACCTCTGTTGATTTGAATCCCGGGATGGAGAATCAGACGAGATGAACAGCGCCTTTTATTGGTGGAACCCCTTCACTTCAACCTCACGCCTCAAAACGGGTCTCTGCCCGCGTCAACCTGTTCTGTACATTCCTGCATTACACCGACTGACCAACATCAGATTACCACAGCTCCGCTTTCTTTACTGTGAAACACAAGGCGATAATATGAAGCGTTTGCAAAATTGAAGAGAGAAACTTTGTTGCCGAAGGTGGTTATGAAGGGAAGGACAGACACAAGGGTGTGTACAATTTTGGTCGTTTTGGATACTGTCAGCATTACCGGGGGCCCGTGCTGAGGAGTCAAAGTTTGTATCGTCCAGACATGGATACAGTTCCCATTCAGAGAATGAAGGTTTAATTCTCTTCATGTGAATTGTCTGAATGAAAACACATTCCCCGTTCCACACAGAAGACAGACCGGAATCCCTCCAGAATCAGCCCAGTGATTGCTTGAACCATGTTGAAGGACAATGACAGCGGACAGATACGATAGTGACCCCTTCAAATTCCCTCCAATCATCTCACCTTCCTGAGTTGGGAATATGTTGGTGTTCCTTCAGTGTCTCTGGGTGTAAATCCAGGAAATCCCGCGCTTGCACCATAATGGCTGTAACTCCGTGTGAAGGAGTTCAATGGTTCACAAAAGCAACTCATCTCCTCCATCTCTGGGGGATTTAGGGATGGACAGTGAGTCCTATTCCATTGAGTGATATCTTTATCCCAGGAATGTGTTTCTAACAGTGGTAGGTTCCAATCGGACACCTGCAGGAGATCGGTAGTAAGTTGGGAAGTGGAGCAGGGAATTGAAATTTACGTGAATGACAATGATGACTGGGAGGCATGAGGCAGGAAGTGAGTCTGGATCTGGTGGTGCAAGGCTCAGTGTCGCTGCTAATGGGTCAGCCTTTACTGCAAACTGTTTACATTGGATCACACACCATTCCTGGGCAATACATGGCAATGACACTGTTCCTCTTTGTGTGAGGTTACCTCTGTGTGTATTAAAGCCGTCAATACTCCCCAAGAGGATGAAAAATGTCCCCTTTGTCCTGTCAGTTTCAACAGATACAAATACCTGTTTGAAGCCAATGTAAGAGAAGATTGCCCTTTTATGTGCCTTTGCATTGAAGAATGTTCAATCGTGAAATGTCTGGTTTTGCAAAAGCGGGGTTTGATTGCAAATCACACTGAGTAATATTGATACAGAAATGTATTTCCGAGTTACTGTGGTCATGTGGTTAAGGAACTGCACATATGGCCGTCCCTTAGTTATTTCAAACCCCTCCTTGGGAAGCAGCTGACCATAGGGTCCAATCACAGCTGTGCCCGGTTGTTGTATTGAAGGGTCATAGGTTCACCTTTTATTAAGGGTCGTGTTACTGATGAAGGGACTCAGCATCCTGTTTGAGTTCGAGCCTGTTATGGTTTGGTAAACCCACTCCTTTTTCCTGGTTTAGTTCCAGCTGTGCATGTTGTCCTTCCTAACCAATACACCAACCTGGAGTTTCTTGCTGCTGTTCCAAAAGCACTCCTTCTTCCCCTCCACTTTTATTCACCCTCCTTCATTCCAAGTTTGGTGGGAATAACGAGGTGAGGCAGGAGACACAGCAGAAAGGCCGTGGGATGTTGTGGTTATGGCACAGAAACCAGGAGTGGGTCACCCTCATTCTCTGCTGTCACCATTCATTCATTTTGCAGCATCAGTAATGCTTCCATATTCTCCTTTGTTGTAGTTTTTTTCTCTTGGATAAGGAATGCAACTTTAATTTCGAAAGGGTTGCAATATTTTGAGGAAGAAATGCCCCTTGTATCACATCCAAGTGGCAGACGTATTATCCATAGAATGTGAGCCAAGTTTTACAGATTCCTGCCAGGTTCCAGAAAACCTCTCAGCAGCTCCATTCTCAAACTATCCCTGAACGTCAGGCTTTTCATAGAGTAGGAATGGGAAATGAGGGATATTGGCAAATAAAGGGTCAAAGAATATGATAAAGGGTGAGGTGGATACACAGAGATAAAGACAGAAAATTAGAGACCCATCTTGAGGGAGACCCTGAAAGAATCAGATCTCGGGTCGACATGGCTGCAAACTGGCAAAAAAACAGGATTTTGATAACTATCCTCATTCGACAGATAAAACTGACCACTATCCCGGCATTGTGGTCTAGAAATGAAGAACTAATCTGGTGCTGTCGTTGTGAATCATTGTCTCTGTTTCTCCCCACAAATGATGTCAGGATTATTCAGTTTGCACGTCAATTCTTGTTTTTGGTTCAGATTTCCAACATCTGCATCTCTTGGTTTTCTGTTCAACTTTCAAACGGTTGGCACAAAACCGATGTTCTGCCAGCTTTGGAAAAGTGGTCAGAAATATTCTTACCACGATGTGTGTGCAGAACAAAGCCCGCATTCCTTGACCGGGAATAGAACCAGTGTCACGGCGGTGAGAGCGCCAAATGCTGGCTACTAGACTCCAAGGGAAGGCAGAAGGCGCCCTTACATTTATTCAGAATGAAAACACTTTTGCCTTTTCATTTCTGATCAGTCTTGCTGCAGATTAGGTCCTCCTTGCCTTCGAGCTTTCACAGAGTGGGAAGAGACCGTTCGGCCCATCGTGCATTGTAGCTCATCGGATATCCATGTATTCCAGTCCCAGTTTCGAGTTTTGGATCAAAATGTTATGTGTCCTGATGTTTCAAGAGCAAATATCAACGCGATTCTCACTGTGAATTTAAACGACACGACAATGGGACTGAGGTATGACATGGTCACATTGTGTTGGAACCACCTTGAGGACCTGAACCTCATTTTCACCCACAGAGGGAGACACACAGAAACATATCCCGGGAGGAACAGATGTCTCAGGATCATACCAGCTCCTTGTGCTTCACTTCCGCTCTCTGGTCCACACAACAGCTTCTCTGACAAAGGCAGCTTTAGGTGGACCACTCGCCAGTTTGACAGGCAATGAGAGATGTGGAGCAGAGCTGGAATTTAAAATGGACAAGAGACCGAAATGCAAGTTTTAAATTCGACAACACACTGATCCAAATCATTCAGATCCTCAGAACCTGACAAAACAGGACCAGCCATACACCTGTCTGACATTGAGCTGTAATGGACCCAAAAACAACATTCCATTTGAATACACACTGATCCAATCCCTGCAGCTCGAAAGAACCGAAGGAAATAGGAACTGACAACATGTAATTGGCTGAACTAACACGTTACACTCGAGACATGTAGGATGTAAACCTACAATCGTCTGATTCAAAGTCAGATGTTTTATCTATTGCTTCACTAGCCGGATGCGCACACACACGCTGGACACCTTTCCATATGTGATGTAAACATGGAGATCTGGGAAACAACATTCATAAGGTGATCAACCAGCAAAGATAATCCACTTTGTGTAACAGGGCCTTTCAATGGCAAAGCAAATACATTTGTCCTCAGGTACCTGCTTCTGTGTCGCCTGTTCTTCTGCTGGACGTCTCCAGCATTTTATTCACAGTCACTACGCTGTCTTATGATGCACTCCACTGAAATGTACTTTCATACTTGGATTTAGTGTCACTTCCGGTAAAGGTCCTGAACAAATTCAGCGAGAAACCTCTGGTCATTTCCAACATGGAATTTGGAATCAGACGATTTGAACGAAGGCTTTATTGGGGCCGCCCCATCACCGCAGATCAACGTCTCAAAACGAGCCGCTGTTAGTATCAAACTGTTCTGTACCTTCCTGCAGTAAATCAGGTTAGCACAGCTCCGCTTTCTTCACATTGAAACCAGGGCAGCAATATGAATTGTTTGGAAACTTAGAGAGAGAAACATTGCTGCTGAAGAAGATGATAACTTGAAGATCATACACAGAGTCTGGACAGATCAGGTCACAAGTGTTACTGTCAGCTTCAGTAGGGTCACTGGTTCGGAGCCTGAGTTTGTAATGCCCAGACCGGGATACAATTCCCACTCAGGAAATGAAGATTTATTTCTCTTCTTGTGAGGTATCTTATTGAAAGCTAATCCCTGTTTCCTCACAGAACACCGACCCAGACCAACCCAGTGATTGTTTACATCTATCTAGAAGGACAAGAGCAACAGATACATGAGAGAACTGTAACCACAAATCACCCATCTCGGACCTCGTCTTTCTGAGTTGGAAATATCTCGCTTGCTCCTACAGTGCTTTTGGGTCTGGATCCTGGAACTCCCTCCCTAACAGTATCAAGGCTGTACCATGAGTTCTTCCAGGGTTCTGTAAAGTAACTCAACATCTCAATCTCTGGAGTAAATAGGGATGGACAGTGATTCCTATCCCAGTGAGTGGCGTCCTAGGCCACGAATGAGTTTTGAACATGGTGGTTATATTCACTGTCGTGTGGAAACCGGCCCTTCGGCCCAATGCTGTCCCTCCATAGAGTAACCCACACAGACCCATTTCCTTCTGCCTAATGCACCAAACACTTTCGGCAATTGTGCTTAGAAGGTCTACTCTCAAACTATCTCCGAATGTCAGACTTTTCAAAGAGCAGAAATGGAAAATAAGGGATATTGATAGACAGAGAGTGGGGGCATGTGGGAGAGAGTGAGGTGGATACACATGAGGAAATGATAGACGAGTAGAGAAGCATATTGAGGGAGATCCTGAAAATAGAAACTCTCCATTTAAAATGGGTGCTCGCTGACAGAAAGGGGAATAAAAAAGAACAATTGAAGGTCAGCGTTTCACCAGCTCAAGGCAACGGAATCAGCATTACACCCGGAAAGGTCGGTTGACATTCAGAAAGTTGACATTTCTCGGCTAATATAATATTCTGATTAATATGTTGATTTGCCTAATAAAACTGACAATTACTCTGACATTA
Source organism: Chiloscyllium punctatum (assembly GCF_047496795.1). Classification (NCBI taxonomy): domain Eukaryota; kingdom Metazoa; phylum Chordata; class Chondrichthyes; order Orectolobiformes; family Hemiscylliidae; genus Chiloscyllium; species Chiloscyllium punctatum. The sequence goes on along the minus strand of NW_027310086.1, from coordinate 113,657 downwards.
AAACAATAAAATACATAACTGGTCTGGTTCTGTCGATCTGAAACATTAAACCTGTTTCTCTCCACAGATGCTGCCAAGTCTGCCGAGTTTCTCTGTCAATTTCCGTTTCTAATTCAGGTTTCCAGCATTCACAGTGCTTTGTTTAAAGGTCCTCTGCATTAAGTATGGGACAACACTTGATCAATTGTCAGCTCCATACTTCATTCCCTGCTTCGGGAAGGCTGACCCCACGATTAAAGGTACGGGGAAAAGTCCACTTGCTGCAACAGTGAGAAAACTGAATCCTCACCAGGAGGCTAACAGGGAAAGCAAAAAGAAAAGGCACTATGTGTTTTCATCAGGAAACCGCTTTTGTCTTTTCATCTGTGATTATTTTAGCTGCAGATTAGTTTCTCCCTTTCTTCCGATTTTACAGCGTGAAAAAGACCTTTCGGCCCATCTGCGGTGCGGGTCATTGGACTTCCATCTATTCTAGTCCCAGTTCCCATAAACCTGCGTTTCTGATGTTACCAGGGTGAATCTAAATGGGATTCTCCCTGTGATCTTAAATGACCCAACAATGGGACTGAAGTTGGACATGGTCACATTATGTTGTATCACCGCCAAGGAACTCCACCTCATATTTACCCACAGATGGAAACAAACAGAGGGCTCAGGATTAGTCCCGTTCCATAGGCTTCACATCCGCCAGTTTCTCCGACCAGCTCACCGCAACTGGTCAAAGAGGTCTGCAGCACAGAAAATGCCCTTCGGCCCATCAAGTCTGCACCAGTCGAAGACTGACCCCTGACTGCTTCCATCTCGTTTTCCAACGGTTGGCTCGGAGCTTCAACAAAGTCGGGATGGAATTGTTCAACTCATAATGCCTCAACTTTCTCTGGGGATTTCTGTGTGTTTCACTCTGAAAGGCAGAGGGTTGTGGATTGCCCCCATTCCCACCCTGTCTGAAATGTCTTGTTTCCCTTCTCCTGTGGTTTGTATGTGAAAGATGAAGATGGGGTGTAATCTCCCTTTTTATTTGTTGACGTTACTGAATCGCAACCGGTAGGATTCCAGGCTGTGAGGGGAAAGCCAAATGAATTTCAAGTCCATTGCCTCAAAAACGCATCGACGATTACAGAACCACACTGTCCTCTTCATTTTCCAGGTGTTTCTCATTGTGGAGCTGAGGAAGAGTGAATCATTATCGGGTTGGTTTGAATCCAATCACTTCACAGTTTGTAAAAGCGTTACATTTTGGTGCATGGTGGGTCTGGTTGTATCATCCTGATAGATGGAACGGATATTCATTTAAAACCAAGAACAAGAATTGCAAGAGAAACTCAGCAGATCTTACAGCATCTATGCAGAGAAAACCAGAGACAACATTTCAAAACTTCATCAGAACTCGGTAATCTCCCACAGGTCCTGCCAAACCCGTTAGATTCGACAGCAGCTTCTGTTTTTGATTCAGATTCCAAGAATCCACAGTTCTTTACATGAACCATTAAAGCAATGCAGAAACTTCTTTGTGGTTCCTCACACGAAAGGGTTCCGTTTGGAGAACATTTTCCTGACCCCACTCGACACACGAAACTGTGCAGCATCCAAAACAGATGCAGCAAGAACAACCATCGCTGTCGCCCTGGGGGCTCTTGAACCAGGAACCTTTCATTTAACAGTCGAATGCGCTGAAACTTCTAACCTAACACCTTGCACGATCCTCTAAAGCAGGCTGTGACTGACTTGCCACTTCAGTCTGCCATTCCCAGAAAGCCAACTGTCCTCTATCAGTTTTACTTTGCCAGAATATAGACTGAGACATTCATTATGGCGACATGGGAACAGTCTGATCCCACCCACTACAGACACACCCATGTCACTGGGAACCAGCTCTCCTCCAACCGGGACCATCTCCCTTCGAGCCTCCCAGTGTCTTGTGTCCCGAGTTATTTCATTGATCTAGAGTCCAGATGAGATTTGTATTCCTCATGTACAGGAACGAGATTTCTTTCAATGTCTCCGATCAGTTCATGTTGTGTCCTCTTAAAGAAGGGGAAGGTGTCTTGACTGTTTCTGCTCAGCCCGACAGTTCACCCTTCTTCATCCTCCTCTGATTCTATTTCCCAAAGAGTTCCCGAAGATTCACAAAGCCGGAAACTGTGTTATAAGGGATGCGCCTTTAACATTTGTGCACCTGCCAACTGACAATATTTTCCCAAAATCTCTTCACAATCCTCTGTCTTATACCGTGTCCTGGGATGAGAAGTCCCGTTTTGTGGAGAGATTCCCAAGGCTGGTGAGTTTCTCTTTGGAGTAAAGATGGTTAACCGGCAATTTCCTGCGGCTGTTTATAATGATGGGAGTGGGAACCGTGGGCCTGGGCACTTTGACGAGCAGGAGCAAGTGTTCCCACTGACCAGAGGCAGTGAACAGAGGGTCTGGGATTAAAGGATTCTAATAAAAAGCAGCACTTCTGGGCAGTACATTCACAGAATACTGCAGGAGCTCGATGGGTCTAGCAGTATCTGTGAAAAGAGAAACAGAAATAACGGTTGGAGTGTGGGATATTTCTGATTAAGAACTCGAGCAGCCTGTGTCTAATCAAATAACTGGCCTGGCCTTGCTGACAGGGGATTTCTACGTTTGATCGAGAATGCACCGTACAGGAAGATGTTCAAGATGCAGTCGGCAGGATTTGACCCTGCATGGGGAAACATTAATGGATTAATAACCCATCGCCTTAATCACTCTGCCCCGAACACACTTGCGTACAAGTGGCTTAATATTTCTCCTAGAATGGAGAGTTGTAACCTGAAACACCAGTATTTGACTTTTCCTGTCCGCAGCATGACCCCAGTATTCACTGTCACCCTCTCTTGGTTCAGAACGGAGGAGGATGCTGGGAGATCAAGTTGAATGACACCCACATTGATGAGAGGTAAAGGGGATGGGAAGGATCCATTTTCATGTACAGAGAGCTTCATAAACACAGCAGTGCACCGAGTGTCCTTGTGTTTGACTAGCACTTACACTGCCAGCTGAATTACAGCCATTGAAGTGCTCTTGAAGAAGACTCTCCATTGGCAAATCTAATGTGTAAAATCAGCTCTAATTGGTTCATCAGATGTGAAAACATGACTTTTTTTTCAAATACTCACAGCTGGCAGTAGAGAGTGTAGATCTACCTTCAGGGGTTCATTCTGCTCTGATTTACACCCAGGATAATATGGGACTAGAGGGCCTCATCACAGCGGAAGGGGTCAAACATTGAAGACTCTGATGGGGAGGATATTCTCTCGATGAGAGGGGAGCAAATCAGTGGAATTCTTTCCAACAGAGGGCCCTCAAGGCTGAGATAGACAGACATTTAGTCAATTCACCATCAAGGGCCAGGGAGATAAGGCTGAGAAGGGGAGTTGAGGATTAAACAAATCAGCCCGTGATCTCATTGAAAACTCGCCGACTTGAGAGGCGAAAATGCTTCCAACTGCTCTAATATCTTTGCTGTCACTTGGAAGATGTTAAACCCCACTGTAAACGAAGGAAAGCACAAAGTTAGGAAGAGATGGCTGCAGGCAAACGGAGTCACAATTATTTATTGAAAGGAAACTCAAACGGTCAATTTCCCAGATTTCTTTGCTAAAGTGGGCGGTAGAGTTGACCAAGGGAGCTGTTGATTTGAGTGTTCTTGGATATAAACCAATAAAGGTCAGTGACATTTGTTTTCTGGCAAAATATATGGCCTTTCCTGATGCTCACAATGAAAGAGATGGTTTCCAAGAAAAGACAGAGACTAAGTCTCCTGTAAAGTAATCGATGGCCAAGATATGACTCACGTTGTTCTATGGGACATATGTGATTTATTGATAATTGTTCTCCAAACTTCCTTTACAATGGAACCGGGAGTGGGAGCGGGGAATTAAACCCACCCATGTTTATTGCCATCTTTTATCACTCACACACTATTTATTTCTTGTACATGTTATTTCACATTGTGGTTACTGCAAGTGGGCTTGTAAACTGCATCTGCTGGTGAGTTCTTTCCTCACTCTTCCTAATCTCTTCCCAAACCCATTCTGCATCCTTATCTCCTGAATGAAGGTAATCTCTAACCATTGTATAAGTGTCACTAAAACCTCTGCATTTCACACGCCTCTGTATGTCATCTCCCAATATTAATTGATACTTTACTGTGCTGCAATTGTGCATAATTTGAGAAAAACAAAATAGAGACTGGTGGACTTGGGTTTCCAACACACATTAGTGCAGCAAAACCGCAGATGACTGCCCACAATCCGATTACGGAAACACACACCGATCCATCAGGCAACACAGAATAAGTTCAGCACTAGAGGACATGTCAGGATCAACACCAGAAACACAACAGAAATATTTCTCGGCGCTGCTATGGTGGATGTATTTCTCAATGAGCAATCGGGAGTGACATGTGTTCCATCAGGAGTGACGTCACACCCGGAAGTAACCAGTGTCACAGACGGTCATGTGATCCAAGTTCCAAGTCCCGGAATCCGAGACACTCAGTTCCCTGTGGATAGCTCCAAGGAACAGCCGTCCGTGGAGTTTATGGGTGAGTTGAACTTAATGAATGCAGCTCGCAAGTTGTCGGCCTGTTTCTCCGATATAGTGTTTCATGCAGTCGCTGCGTGGAATCTACACAACCAGGTTTGTACATGATGGGTATTGGGTGTTGTGTTCTGGGGAGTTTTGTCTGAGTGAGGCTGTCGGTTTATGTGTCTGTTGTAACCCAGTGTGTTCAGAGGAGTCTGATTGTCAGTTCCCAGCAATTTATTTTAATAACGGGGAGTATCCTTTTCAAATTGCCTGGTGGCATATCCTCGTTGGGAATTTCGTGTGCCAGATATCTGGGAATGAAATCGGGGGGATATCATTCTTGGCAAAGAAATTGTGTGGCAGTCAGGAATTGTCACGGACCAGCTGTCCCGAGTAGCAATCCGTCCAGACGGCAAGGTTTGGTGAGAACAGCACAATAGTAATAGGACAGGGCAAACAGAAGGCATACAGAGAATTTCTAGAAGCAGGACACTCATTTGCGGATTCCATCAATAAACAGATTCATCTGGACCCAGTCTGTAACCCCAAAAACCGGAAGCAGCGGGAATGAAACCAAATCAATTCCAACTGCCCCAGGACAGCAGCGCTTCACAACAGACTCTGCAGCCCTGAGGATGGCACCCAGAAATGTGAGGAAAATGCTGCAAACCATCTTCCCAGCTCCGCCAAACATTCCAACACCAACTGCAGGAGGCACACGGCCTCCACATCTTTCTGCTCCAAAACGCTCCGGTTTTCTGCAGCAGAGTATTGTACCCTGAACCCCCGGGAACAAGGTGAGGATGGCAACCCGTACACGGCCAGGAACGGCAGTGAGAGTGAGGGCAACAGCTGCCATTGTCGTATGGACAGCCACAAACACTCCCTTTGAAAAGGACTTTGTCCATATGAAAGTCTGTACAGCAGTATAACCCGGGGACCAAACAGACTGCGCTGGGGATTCATATTGCGAACAATTTACGGTGGGCACCGTTTTCCCTGAAAGTGAGTGGGGATTGATATTTCATTGCTGATGTGAAACCAGATCCTACACTGAATCTGCCTGCCGGTTTTTGTTGCTGTGGTGTAACGGTGGGCAATCACGGTGTGAAACGTTGTTCTAGCTCTCTGGTTTCCTTCATTCCTGTCCTGGTCAGGGAGGCTGGGGATTGGTCCCCTCCATCAGATGGAGGGACCAGCGCATTGTTGACCCAATTTAATCAAGAATGGAATTGGTCATCTTCACTTCTCATGGTTCATTGTTGTTCTGTTTTGTTGGATGTTACTTGAGCACTTTCTGGGACTTGACAATGCATTAAAGCTGCAGTATGTTTGGAAGCACGGTTTGGAATTGTCTCGCTGCCATTTGTGTGAGCAGTACATGACATAGACGACTCGCACTCCCTCAAAGTCAGCATGCCAGTGTGTCTGGCAATGGGTCCACCTTTTCTCTTATGCTTCTGTTCCTCGCTAAGAGCTGTCAGTTTTTGGACTCGCTCGAGTGCTGAGGGGGTAACACAATTGGTGTGGTTTTTTTTCTTCAGGCCAAACTCCACCCTCCAGGAAAAATAGCCAAACGCGCTGAGGAACAAACACCACGCGTTTCTTTAGCAAATGGTCTACTCAAGCTGGTGTCAGCTTCTGGAGCGTGTCAGAGTTGCCAAGCATGGAAACAGACCCTGCTATCTAACTTGCCACTGCGAAACAAATAACCGAAATTAATCTAACCATATTTGCCAAAATTTATCCCTTATCTCTCCGAACCATTTCAGATGCCTTTGAAATGTTGTGAGCGCACCAGTCTCTGACACTAAATATGACAATTCATTCTGTACATACGGAAATGTCTGTGTTCAAAAGAAGTGACCCTCACATCCCCTTTAAATGTTACTGTTCTCACATTAAACCAATGTTATCTCGCTTTGAACTCATGTGCCTTGTAAAAAATTACTCCCTGACTCTTTTCTCTGTCCGTCTGCCTCATGACTTTATAAAATTCTGTAAGGCCATTCCTCAGCCCTGAAGCTCCAGGGAAAACTGTCGAAATCTATTCAGATTCGTGCTATTGTCCAAACAGTGCAAGCCTTGGAAACCCTTTCAAATATTTTCGAAATTGTTCCACGTTCGTTACTGAATGCGCGATCTGTTCGTGCCTGAAGTGAAGCGATGCTGAAACGCTAGTAATGAGATTTTGGCGCTTTGCGTCTCTGTGGTAGAGTGGTCTAAGGCGCTGGATTTTAGCTCCAGTCTCTATCGAGTCGTGGGTTCGAATCCCACCGCTACCAGCGGTTGCTCCGCGGTAAGCAGTTGAACAGAGCAGAACCTCTGCAGGCCGTCTGCGTTTTCGTTGTTGTGTTTGCCGCTGCTCAGGTCAACTGAGTCTGAAAACAGTCCTTGCTGTCGGACTCTCCTCAACCCCTCTGCTTTCGGACATACGCGCGGCCAGTTTCTGTGTCTCAAATCGTCACTGCATTTGGCTGGAAGCTTGGTGGTTCGAGCCCGCCCTTACCACCGGGCCTCAATTATTTCAGTCCAAGCATTGAGACCAACCATGTCCCGACACTGCAACCACAAGAACTCACCCGAGTCTGCAGCTGGATGTGACCCCAATCTCTCCAAAGCCCCGCTGCCAACAGAAAGCGGCTACTGCAGCTTCAATCAGCGGTTTCCTGCTCAGCCCTGGGACACAGCACATGGAAAATCCTTCCCCAGGAACGGCTCCACTTCACTTTAAATTGGACACGGCTTCAGAGGATTGTTCCTGTTCTTGGAACGTTTCATAAACAAAACTCCTGTCTCGCAAATAAGAAGTGGGAAAAGTTGTTGGCAGGAAGAATAGAGAAAGTGTTGACTGTGAGGACTCTGTCTCGTCAGCAGATGGGATTCCATCTTATGGGCAAGTGGAGACAGCTTTCACTCAGGAACAGAGGTGTGATCAAACATAGTCGGATCGACGTGTCCAAACCAACCCCTACACTGGGTTACAATACTGCAAGTGGAGCAGAGAGCTGGATTTCTTTAAAGGAGGGAAAGGGCCCATCGTGAGGCTTGAACCTACGGCCTTGAGATTAAGCATCTCATGCTCTCGGACTAAAATCGCTGGGCCTGGCTCACGATTGGTGAGTGTGTCATTTCATACTGAGCATATTTCACCCGGCATTGCAATTTACAAGGATCCAGTTCATTCCTCCCAATCACAAATGTCATCATTCACACTTTCCATTTCTCAGCTATTATTCCTTCAGAACATTATTATCTATTTAACACTTGTCTCTGGATTTAAGACTCAATATAAATATTTTCATATTTTTATCCTCATCTTTATGTCTCCGGAGTGATTCCCATTCACTCTGGCAGATGGTAAATCAATTGGGAAATTCCCGAAGGAAACCCAATCATTCCTGTTTGGAGTGTAAGGAATCCCACCTGCTGACGAGACAGAGTCCTCACAGTCAACACTTTCTCTAGTCTTCCTGCCAACAACTTTTCCCACTTCTTATTTGCGAGACAGGAGTTTTGTTTATGAAACGTTCCAAGAACAGGAACAATCCTCTGAAGCCGTGTCCAATTTAAAGTGGAATGGTTGTCCCTTTCACACGGGAAGAGCCGTTCCTGGGGAAGGATTTTCCATGTGCTGTGTCCCAGGGCTGAGCAGGAAGCCGCTGATTGAAGCTGCAGAAGCCGCTTTCTGTTGGCAGCGGGGCCTTGGAGAGATTGGGGCCACATCCAGCTGCAGACTCGGGTGAGTTCTCGTGGTTGCAGTGTCGGGACATGGTTGGTCTCAATGCTTGAACTGAAATAATTGAGGCTCAGTGTGAAGGGAGGGCTCGAACCACCGAACTTTCAGACAAACGCGCTGACTATTTGAGACACAGAAACTGGCCACGCATATTTCCGAAAGCAGAGGGGTTGAGGAGGCTTCGACTGCAAGGACCCACACTGTTTTCAGAGTCAGTCTGGAACAGAGGCCTGAGCAGCTGCAAACACAACAACGAAAACGCATAGGGCCTGCTATGTTCAACTGTCAGCAGTAGAACACTAGTTATCGTGGTAGCGGTGGGATTCGAACCCACGACTCGATAGAGACTAGAGCTTAAATCCAGCGCCTTAGACCACTCGGCCACGCCACCTTACAGGGCCAGAATGTCAAAATTGTCATTACTAGTGTTTCAGCATCGCTTCACTTCAGTCACGAACATTTCGCGCATTCAAAAACGAACGTGATGCAATTTGGAAAGTATTTGAAAGGGTTTCCAAGGTTTGCACTGTTTGGACAATAGCACGAAGCTGAATTGACTTCGACAGTTTTCCCTGGAGCTTCAGGGCTGAGGAATGGCCTTACAGAATTTTATAAAGACATGAGGCAGACGGACAGAGAAAAGAGTCAGGGAGTAATTTTTCACAAGGCACATGAGTTCAAAGCGAGATAACATTGGTTTAATGTGAGAACAGTAACATTTAAAGGGGATTTGAGGGACACTTGTTTTGAACACCGACACTTCCGTGTGTACAGAATGAATTGTCATATTTAGGGGCAGAGACTGGTGCGCTCACAACATTTCAAAGGCATCTAAAAGGGTTCGGAGAGATAAGGGACACATTTTGGCAATTATTGGTTAGATTAATTTCGGTTATCTGTTTAGCAGTGGCAAGTTAGATCGCAGGGTCTGTTTCCGTGCTTGGCAACTCTGACACGCTCCAGAAGCTGACACCAGCTTGAACAGACCATTTGCTAAAAACTCGTACTGTTTGTTACTCAGCGCGTTGGGCTATTTTTCCTGGAGGGTGGAGTTTAGACTGAAGAAAATTACCACACAAATTGTGTTACCCCCTCAGCACTCCAGCGAATCCAAAAACTGACAGCTCTTAGCGTGGAACAGAAAAGGCGGAACCATTGCCAGACACACTGGCATGCTGACTTTGAGGGAGTGCGAGTCGTCTATGTCATGTACTGCTCACACAAATGGCAGCGAGACAATTCCAAACCGTGCTTCCAAACAGACTGGCGCTTTAATGCATTGTCAAGTCCCAGAAAGTGATCAAGTAACATCCAACAAAACAGAACAACAATGAACCATGAGAAGTGAAGATGACCAATTCCATTCTTGATTAAATTGGGTCAACAATGCGCTGGTCCCTCCATCTGATGGAGAGGACCAATCCCCAGCCTCCCTGACCAGGACAGTAATGAAGGAAACCAGAGAGCTAGAACAACGTTTCACACCGTGATAGCCCACCGTTTCACCACAGCAACTGATGCCCGAGCCCGATTCTACCATTTAAGGGTGCGCTACTCTCATTCTCCCATTTACTGTTGCCATGCACCAATTCTCTAATTTAGCTCCACTGTGCTCCAGCTCTCTCATTTACAGATGGCCCGCACCAATTCTCTAATTCAGTGTTGGTTAGCACCATTCCCCTCAATTACTGAAGCCCACTCAGTGTTGCCTCACTCGAATCCCCATACTGACTGATGCCCTCGCCCAATTTAGGGGTGCGGTACACTAAGTCTCCCAAAAGATATTGTCCTGCCTCAATTCTCCCATTTAGTGCAACACAGCATAACTCACCCATTTAGTGCTGAACTGCACTAATTCACCCAGTATCTGATGCCCCGTTGCAAATTCTCACATTTCGATAAGTCCTTTCCCAATTGTTTCCATTTTGTAGTTCCTTCCAATGATTCTCCAATTTCGTGGAGAACTGCCAGGATTCTTAAATCCTGGCAGTGGGCGGGGGGGGGGGGGGCGGGGAAGCAGCCAAGAGGATCCCAGGGACTGGGTGGGGCAGAGGGGGAATCCTTTGTCTTTACTACCATCATTCCCAAACTGCCCTTCCAACAAGACACATAGTCTGCCTCCTCTAGAATAAAAGGTTGTTTTTCATTCACATACAGATCTAAATACTGACAGACCCAATCCTCGTCCGAACTGTACTTTGGCCAGAAGACAGCCGGACGAAGGATTGGTTCTTTGGTCCATAATAAACAACAATATTTCATCATTTTCTTTTTATCTTTTTCCCTTGTACAAGTCTTACTTGTCCATTTCCTTAACATCCTCCCCAACGGACTTTCTGAAGGAATGTTAGCAGGGACTTTTTCTTCCTTTACTTCGTCGCAGTTTGACATACTCTCCCTACCCCCCCCATTTCTCAGGACCCTCGCCAGTCTCTCAGCGATTAAATACCCCTTTTCCCGACCACCAAGGCAATACTTAAAAGCCAGTTTTCTTACCTTGGTCTGTGCACAGAGTTGCCTGGCCCCTTTTTTCTGTATTTTCCATCGACCTCCTTTCACTGTCTGATTCAGATGTCTCTCTTGCAGGATTCGTACCAGTCGCCCAAGGGAGCGTACCAAACTGGGACACGAGACCGCTCCTCAATCGGGAACAGGACGTGTCGTCCCAGTGTCCAGGGCCAGCCACTCCCCCGGCGATGGAAGAATATCCCAGACAGGCCCCCAATTGTGGGAAATAGAACCCACTCACTTCAATAATTTCAGTCCGAGACAAGATCTGAAGCAGCAGTATCGTTTATTATAGCGTGGCGCCTATAAGATAGGCACACCGAGCTTAACGAGTACACAACTTATATACAATTCAATTCTCTTTCCCTCCTCCCACTATTCTAAACCTGGCGCCCATTACTGTTGTTTTTCTCTTGCCTTATCCAACCTTGTACATAACAAAGTATAAGTCTTGTTTGGCCATTTCACCACATCCTGCTGTGGTCCATTGTTAGTGTATCCTCTTCCACTACCATCTGCTTCCTTACATTGTTAAAGTAACATTTCCTCCCATTCTTTATCCATACTGAACCTTATGACCTCTTGATTGTGGTTTTATTATGTTTTTTGCAGAACTGGGAAACAGATGTTTATAACTGTTTGTCCAATATTAACCTACACCCCCCTCACCTTCCTCTTTCAGGATACAACCTTGTGATTTTTTACAGATAACAACATTTATAATGACTCCTCACACTCTGATCCACCAGACACCACATGGAATGGTGTCAGACCCAAACAGGTGAATGGTCACATTGACGGGACTGAGTGTGGAAGGTTCTTGTCCCAATGGAACAGGGATCACCATAAGATGGAACATCAGGATGAAGGGATTCCCTCCCAAAGTCTGCTCCACCTTTCAGTCAGACCATGTCTGATCTGATCATTCTCAACCCAACTTTCCTTCCCCGATCCCCCATAACACCCTGTTTCTCCAGGGACCCACCTCCTGGGGGCGGGGCCCAAGCGGGACCGCGGTCCCTATTGGTCGGCATCATTGGGTCGACGGGGCCCTTACCCAATCGGTGCCGGGGGCTGAGCTGTGTCCCGCCCTGAGGTGTCTCGAGGCGCCGCCGTTTAACCGACACTGCGCGAGGGAAGGGAGGGGCGGGTCTTGCGCATGCGTACCATTTCAAACCGGGAGGGGCGGGAAGGCGGTTGGTCCGTCTTCTCTTCTCCGGGGTTTCGGCTGCGCTGGACTCAGGAGGTTGGGTTTAAACCAACATCTTCCCCCCTGACGGCGTGAAGATCAACAAACTGTTAATGTTGAGTTATAGAGTCTGGGGGAGGTAACACCAAACAGCTGGAAACACACAGCAGCATCCTCCGAGGAGCAGGGAAATCCTGAGGGAGGCCTTTTGCCCGAAATGTTCCTTTCCGTGATCCGCAGATGGTGCCTGAACTGCTGGGCGTTTCCAGCGCCATCCTGATCCTTCCTCACACCTGCCTTTGGCCCCACCCCTCTCTGCTGTCCGGACTCCCGATTGGCGGACACCACGGCGATGGACAGTCTAAGTGACCAATCGGAGCCGGGGAGAGTGATAACTCCGCCCTGAAGGGTCGTGCGCAGGCTCGAGGTGTCGCCGTTGAACTGAGTCTGCGCGGAGGTGAACTGCACACGCGCAGTTTGACCCCGGAAGTGGCGGTGTCTTTTCCTCTGTGTGGCTTCACCCACAATGGACAGTGAGACTGCAGAGGTTCAAGAAGATCATCCACACCTTTTGAATTTGGCAACTAGGAATGAGCAATTAATGCTGGCCCAGGCAGCGATGCCCGATTCACATGACTGGAAAAAACAGAGACAAACTCAATTGGGAATTGTAATTTATTGCTCTTGATGTCATGGAAGGCACTGATTGAGTTCTGATGGGATGTTCTGAGGCTTCTCATTGTCATCGATGTCATTCAGGGTCTGGGAACATTCCACCTGCTGCTTGTCTTCAGTTCAGTTTACTGGAACAGAAAATCCCTTATTTTACAGTTATATCTGTGTCAGAAATACCGTTATTAATAAACTGTGCTTCTTGTTCTTTCTCTGTGTCCCCCAGGCTACGTGCTGCTTCCTTCTTAGAACTTTGTGCTGAGAAACTTGCCCTCGCTCTCAGTACAAACCAGTCACTGATGGAGTTGTCCATCTCACTCAACCAACACTCCTGTCCCCTCATTGCTCCACCGTGTACAAATTGCAGCGTCTGCAATGGATCAAGTGAGTGTTTATGAGCTGCTTCAGTATTAGAAACACAATACAGATTAGTTTCAATATGATTCTATATCAATAATTGAAAACTAACCCCAGTCTGCCCGTTATTTACACAGTATTTCCACCTCTTTAGTTTCTGTTTAATCTTCAATGTGATTCAGATTGTGGGGAAATGAATTCATTCCAAATGGGGAAAGAAGAGAGTCTTGAAGTCGCTCCGATCCAGACTGAGGGGGACTGTGTGAACCTTGGAAGTTATAAGCATCACTGCTGTCATCATTTTTTTGCTGATTCTGCACCCACCCCTACTTCTTTCAACCGTCTGTGCTGAAGGTTGAAATTTTATTGAAGATTTTCCAGTCTCCACTCGAGCTAAGTGAGGGTCATCTCTCATTGTGAGGTCAGAGGCCCAGACACTGAGAGACACGGCTTCACAGTGTGTAGTTTCTACGGGATATCTCTGTCTCAATGTTTCCTGCTGGTGACATGCACGACATGAAGGAGCCAGAGTGAGACTCTGTCTCGGCTGCAAAGGAACACTAACAATTACACTCAACATTCGTGGGCCTGTGGGGTACGTTATTCCCCGTTCCTGCTCACTACTGTACCCAGTAAGCCTACTGGAAGAAGAATCTGTGTCGGAGTGAAAGGGGACTGTGCATCTCAGCTGAGAGGGAATCCTCTGCCAATAACATCCACCCTCTGGATTCACTCAGTGATGGCCCTGTTTCGGATATTCCTGGGTTTGTCTTTTCCTGGAGCCGGATTCCACAATCGAGCATCTCCAGGGAGAGAGGAATAAAGGAGAAGCTTATGAATGGAACAGTGAGCACAAAACCCCGGGTTCCTGGTAACTGCACAAACCAATGTGTCCACAGGAGTAAGTTGCAGGACTCTGCTGGGAGCTATTTCTCACTGAGTGACAGAACTTTCCTACACTTTGTTAGAATGATCTCCTCACTCTTTTGCATTATATTGAAATATTTCCAGTATTGCTTTTTGTTTTGAAGAGAATAATCTATCAGTGATAGTATAGTGACTGGAAATGGCAGAATAGAAGCATGTATGAGAACCAAATATTAAAACAAAATCTTCTGATCACACATTTTGTAGAAAGATTGTCCCATTTCTTTCTCTGTCACGCCATGTGCTGATCCTGATAGTGGAACTGGTGTAAAAGACAGCATGCCAGTGAGACTCAGACAACAATGCAGAATAAAAACTGAAAGAACTGTGGATGCTGTAAATCAGAAAGATAAAATAGAAATTGTTGGAAAAGCACAGCAGGTCTGGCAGCATCTGTGGAGGGAAATCCCTTCTGACGATGAATCACTGTACCCGAAACGTTATCTCTGATTTCTATCAACAAATGCTGCCAGACCTGCTGAGCTTTCCAGCAATTTTTAGTTTTGTTTCTGAAAACGATGCAGGCTCACTGAGCCTTCACTGGTGATGATGGCTTTTCCTGGAGCATTGTTTTATTTTCAGGGGTTCAGAGCTTGTTCGACATTTGTTGTCTTGACTCATTCACAGGGCAACAGATGTCGGGTTGGCTGGCCAGGCTAGAATGTTTGTTCAACCCTAATTGCTTAGAGGGCAGTTAAGAGAGAACCACATTTGTGGGTCTGAAATCACTTGCATGTTAGACGAGGTAAGGATGATAATTTCCTTCCCTGAACATCAGTGAAACTGATGTGTGTTTTTTTCTCCTAATAAGTAATAATGGTTTCATGGTCATCATTAAACTCTTCATTCCAGGATGTTACTGAATTCCGATTCCACCATCTGCCATGTCAGTATCTGAACCCAGTTTCCAGAACATTCCCTGGGTCACTGGATTCCTGGCCAGTCATGTCCATATCCGTGAATAAAAACAAATCACCTCGCACATGGTGATCCATGTAGGTATCAAGAACACAGGAGGGACAATGAAAGGGATTCTGCTGTGGGAACCTGGCTATCTGTGGATTAAATTAAAACACAAGATGACAATTTGAACAGACTCTGCATTGCTCCGATGAAATTGTCAATGTGGAAATCGGGCAATAGTTTGGCATCTGAAGCTTAATAATAGATGTAGGACAAATGAGATTTGAGTCATGGGATACGGACACCCTGTGTGAAAGAGACTGATGAACTGTTGGACAGTCTTCATCTTCACTGAGCAAAACTACTCTTTGTAATTATCTTCCACAGAGAGCAGCAGATGCTAAGTCATTATCGAGAATCAAGGTAGAGTTTGACAGAATTTGGATCTACAAGGGAATTAATTAATGTTTGTGGGAGTGGAGATGGAGTCAGCTGGAATGTGGAGAAGATCAATCTGCTTTCATGGGGAGGTTTAATTGTCCCCATGATGCCCTGCTGCTTGTGGTTAGGTGACATGGGAGGCTATGAGCTGGCTCAGTGCTATTGTGACAATTGACATTTTGATACATGATTGTTGCAAGACTGGTTATGACATCCCCTGAAATTAAACTTGTAATGACACTAGAGGCCTTTGTCCCACTCCAAGCACTCCCACTACAGTCCAAACTTCCAACCATAGTTTGTTTAAGGGAGTGGACTGAACAGTACTCACCCCACCCTCCTCTAAATTCTTTCTAACTTCGAGCTTTTAAAGATGCACTTAACCAGCACAATTTTACAAAATTTACTGTTCTCCTCTCAAGCTGCTTTAAGCAGAAATCAATGCTATCTTCATGTACCACATCCTCACAATCTGTTTCAGTGATACTGACCTGCAGAACACTCCTTCCAATCGGCTCAGTGATACTGACTTGCTGCACACTCAGAAACATAGAAAATAGCTGCAGATGTTGGCCATTCAATAAGATGATGGCTGATCATTAAATTTCAGTATCCCACTCCTGTTTTTTCTCCATACCCCTTGAACCCTTTAACCTGAATTCCCATTTCCAGATCCCTGAATATACATCTATTGACCTGGTCCCAACAGCTCTCTATGGTAGACACTTCCATAAGTTCAATGGCTGTCCCCATTCTTCTAAATTCCAGTGAGTACAAACCCAATTGATCCAGTCTTTCTTCATATGTCAGTCCAGCCATCCTTGGAATCAGTCTGTTGAAGCTTTGCAAGATTCCCTTAAAAGGAAGAATGTCCTTCCTCAGATTAGGAGACCACAATACTGCATAGAGTACTCAAGGTCTGGCCTCCCAACGGCCCTGGACAACTGCAAGAAGACATCCATTGTCCTGTATCAAATCCTCTCACTCTGAAGGCCAGCATTTCCTGCACCTGCACGCCAATGTTCAGTGACCGTTCCACCATCACACCAAGGTATCATTAGACTTCACCTTTTCCTGACACTATTCAAATCATAATCTGCCTTCCTGTTTTTGTCATGAAGTGGATAACTTCTCATTTATCCGCATGTTGCGTTTGCAAGTATTTACCCTTTCAGCCAGCCTATCCAAGTCACTCTGCAACTTCTGAGCATCCTCCTCACAACACACACTACCATTCAGCTGTCTGCACATTTGGAGATGTTGCATTCAATTCAATTGTGTATTGTGAACAGCTAGGGTCCCGATGGTAACCCACCATCAGTGCCTGCCACTCTGAGAAGCAACAGTTTATTACAACTCTCTGCTTCCTGTCTGCCAACCTGTTCTCTATCCACATCAAATCACGAGCTCCGATACTATGAGCCATAACTTTCCTTGCTAATCTGTTGTGTGGAACCTTGTCAAAAACCTGTGGAAAGCCCAAAGTCTCAACATCAACTGATTCACCCTTGTGTACTGGACACAGCGTCAAAAATTCCAGACGGTTTGTCAAGCATGGTTTCCTTTCGTGAATCCATGCTGATTAAGACCAGTCGTGTCACTGCTTTCCAAATGCTTAGTTATTATGTCCTTAACATTTACTCCAACATTTTCCCTTCCATTGGTTTCAAGCTAACCGGCTTATCATTCCCCATTTTCTTTGTCCATCCTTTTTTTTTAAAAAAAGTGCAGTCACATTAGCTCCCATCCAGTCTTAGAATCACGAGAGGGTAGAAATAAGCCATTTGGCCCATCAAGTCCACACTGACCCTCTGAAGACTATCCCACCCAGACCCATTCCCCTACCCTATTACTCGACATTTCCCTGACTAATGCATCTAGCCCACACATCCCTGAACACTTTAGTATTGCCAATTCAACTAATCTGCACATTATTGGACTGTGGAAGGAAACCAGAGCACCCGGGGAAACCCATGCAGACACTGTGCAAACTCCACACAGGCTGGGATTGAATCCAGGTTCCAGATGCTGTGGAAAAGCAGGGCTAACAACTGAGCCACTATGCTGCGAAGTCTTTGAGAGCTCCTCCAGAGTCTACAGAATGCTGGAAAATGATCACCAATGCATACACTATTTCTCGGGTGACTTCATTAAGGACATCCTTAAAGATGGAGAGCACAAGGCCCTGGGGATTTATTAGGTTTTATTTCCATCGATTTCCCCAATAGTCATGGAGTCCTCCAGCATGGCGATGTGCCCTTTGGCCCAAACTGATCCATGCCGACCAACATGTCCTCCACATTAACTCCATTTCCCTGTGATTGGCCCACATCCTTCTAAACTGGAAATGTGTTGCTGGAAAAGCGTAGCAAGTCAGGCAGCATCCAAGGAGCAGGAGAACCGATGTTTCGGGCATGTGCCCTTCTTCAGGAATGAGGAAAGTGTGCCAAGCAGGCTGCGTGAAAACGTGATGAACCTCCCCCAACAGTCACTGCATCAGAGGTCAGATCAGTTTTCCTTTGTGTGAATCCAAGGCAAGCGATAAAACCAGACAGAGTACCAGGCTATGTACTCAGAGCATGCGCAGATCAACTGGCAGAGAACTTCTCAAACATCCTCAATCTCTCCATGCAGCAAGCCACTGTCTCTGCCTGTTTTAAGATGGCCAACATCATCCCTGTGCCTAAGAAGGCCCATGCAGCATGTCTCAATGACTACCGCCCAGCGGCCCTAACGTTGGTGTTCATGAAGTGCTTTGAAAGGCTGGTCATGGCATTAATCAACTCCAATTTGCCTATCGGACCAACAGATACATGTCAGATGCCACATCACTTGCCCTTCATTCCTCCCTCGAACATCTTGACACCCAGAACATCTATGTAGGAATCCTACTCATTGACTACAGTTCAGCCATCCACACTATTATTCCCTCGAGACTGATTACTAAACTTAGTGATGAAAATGTGTTGCTGAAAAAGCGCAGCAGGTCAGGCAGCATCCAAGGAACAGGAGAATCGACATTTCGGGCATAAGCCCTTCTTCAGGAATGAGGAAAGTGTGTCCAGCAGGCTAAGATAAAAGGTAGGGAGGAGGGACTTGGGTGAGGGGCGTTGGAAATGCGATAGGTGGAAGGAGGTCAAGGTGAGGGTGATAGGCCGGAGTGGGGTGGGGGGCGGAGAGGTCAGGAAGAAGATTGCAGGTTAGGAAGGCGGTGCTGAGTTCGAGGGATTTGACTGAGACAAGGTGGGGGGAGGGGAAATGAGGAAACTGCAGAAATCTGAGTTCATCCCTTGTGGTTGGAGGGTTCCTAGGTGGAAGATGAGGCGCTTTTCCTCCAGCCGTCTTGTTGCTATGGTCTGGTGATGGAGGAGTCCAATGACCTGCATGTCCTTGGTGGAGTGGGAGGGGGAGTTGAAGTGTTGAGCACGGGGTGGTTGGGTTGGTTGGTCCGGTTAACCCAGACGTGTTCTCTGAAATGTTCCACAAGTAGGCGGCCTGTCTCCCTAATATAGAGGAGGCCACATCGGGTGCAGCGGATGCAGTAAATGATGATTGTGGAGGTGCAGGTGAATTTGTGACGGATATGGAAGGATCCCTTGGGGCCTTGGAGGGAAGTGAGGGGAGAGGTGTGGGCGCAAGTTTTGCATTTCTTGCGGTTGCAGGGGAAGGTGCCGGGAGTGGAGGTTGGATTGGTGGGAGGTGTGGACCTGACGAGGGAGTCACGGAGGGAGTGGTCTTTTTGGAACGCTGAAAGGGGAGGGGAGGGAAATATATCCCTGGTGGTGGGGTCTGTTTGGAGGTGGCGGAAATGATGACGGATGATATGATGTATATGGAGGTTGGTGGGGTGGTAGGTGAGGACCAGTGGGGTTTTGTCCTGGTGGCGATTGGAGGGGCGGGGCTCAAGGGCGGAGGAGCGGGAAGTGGAGGAGATGCGGTGGAGAGCATCGTCAACCACCCCGGGGGGAAATTGCGGTCTTTGAAGGAGGCCATCTGGGTTGTTCGGTATTGGAACCGGTCCTCCTAGGAGCAGATGCGGCGGTGACGAAGGAATTGGGAATATGGGATGGCCTTTTTACAGGGGGCAGGGTGGGAGGAGGTGTAGTCTAGGTAGCTGTGGGAGTCTGCCAGTTTATAGTAATTGTCTGTGTTGATTCGGTCGCCCGAGATAGAAATGGAGAGGTCTAGGAAGGGGAGGGAGGAGTCTGAGATGGTCCAGGTAAATTTGAGGTCGGAGTGGAAGGTGTTAGTAAAGGGGATGAATTGTTCAACCTCCTCATGGGAGCACGAGGCAGCGCCGATACAATCATGGATGTAGCGGAGGAAAAGGTGGGGGTTGGTGCCAGTGTATCTGCGGAAGATGGACTGTTCCACATATCCTACAAAGAGGCAGGCATAGCTGGGGCCCATGCGGCCATTTCTCCAGTTTCCTCATTTCCCCTCCCCCCCCACCTTGTCTCAGTCCCAACCCTCGAACTCAGCACCACCTTCCTAACCTGCAATCTCCTTCCTGACCTCTCTGCCCCCACCCCCACTCTGGGTTATCACCCTCACCTTAACCTCCTTCCAACTATTGCATTTCCAACGCCCCTCCCCCAAGTCCATCTTCCCTACCTTTTATCTTAGCCTGCTGGACACACTTTCCTCATTCCTGAACAAGGGCTCATGCCCGAAACATCGATTCTCCTGCTCCTTGGATGCTGCCTGACCTAATGTGCTTTTCCAGCAACACATTTTCAGCTCTGATCTCCAGCATCTGCAGTCCTCACTTTCTCCATATCCTTCTAAACCTTTCCTATCCGTGTATTTGTCCAAATGACTTTTAAATGTTGTTAATGTGCCCACTTCAATCACTTCCACGAGCAGCTCATTCCAAATGCGTCCCGCCATTTGTGGAAAAACATTTCCCCTCAGTTACCATCTCGTTCTTTCCCCACTAACTTTAAACTGATGCCCTCTAGTCTTCGATTCCCCAAGCCTGGGATAAAGATTGAGTGCATTCACCCTTTCCATGCCTTTCATGATCTTGTACACTTCTATCAGATCCAGCCTCAGTTTCCTGCACTCCAAAGAAAAAAAAAGTCCTAAGCTTATCCAACCTCTCCTCAGAACTCAGACAGTTGAGTCCTGCCAACATCCTCATAAATTTCTTCTGCACTCTTTCCAGTTTAGTAACATCCTTCCTGTAGCAAAGTCACCAAAACTGAACACAATACTCCGAAGTGCAGCCACATCAATGTCCTGTATATCTGTAACACAACTTCCCAACTTCTATATTCAATGCCAAAACTGATGAAAGTCAGTGTGCCAAATGCCTTCTTCACAGCCGTGCCTACCTGAGACTCCACTTTCAGAAAACCATGCACCTGAAATGCAAGGTCCCTCTGTTCCAGTTCACTCCTTAAAGCCCAAACATTCGGCATGAAACTCCTGTCTTGATTTAACTTTCTAAAACCCAAGACCTCACCCTTTGAGTCATAGAGATGTACAGCATGCAAGCAGACCCAAGTCGTCCGCGCTGACTAGATATCCCAATCTAATCTAGTTCCACTTGCCAGCACCCGACCCATATTTCTCCAAATTCTTCCTATTTATATGCTCATCCAGATGCCTTTTAAATGTTGGAATTGTACCAGCCTCCACCACTTCCTCTGCGTGAAAAGTTGCCCCTTAGGTCTCTTTTATATCTTTCTCCTCTCAACCTAAAGCTATGCCCTCTAGTTTTGGACTCCCCCACCCCAGGGAAAAGACCTTGTCTCTTTTCCATATCCATGCCCCTCATGATTTTATAAACCTCTATAAGGTCACCCCTCAGCCTCCAACGTTCCAGGGAAAACAGCCCCATCCTATTCAACCTCTTCGTATAGCTCAAATCCTCCAACCCTGGCAACATCCTTGTAAATTCTTTCTGAATCCTTTCAAGTTTCACAATATCCTTCTGTTAGGAAGTTGACCAGAATTTCACGCAATATTCCAACAGTGGCCTGACTAACATCCCGTACATCGGTAAAATGACCTCCCAACTCCAATACTCAATACTCTGACCAATAAAGGAAAGCTTATCATCTGCCTTCTTCACTATCCTATATACCTGCGACTCTACTTTCAAGGAGCTATGAACCTGCACTCCGAGGTCTTTGTTCAGCAACACTTCCTTGGACCTTACCATTAAGTGTATAAGTCCTGCCAAGATTTGCTTTCCCAAAATGCAACATGTCACATTTATCTAAATTAAACTCCATCTGCCACTCCTCAGCCCATTGGCCCATCTGATCAAGATCCCGTTGTAATCTGAGGTAACTTTCTTTGCTGTCCACGACACCTTCAATTTTGGTATAATCTGCAAACTTACTAACTATACATGCTATGTTCACATCCAAATTATTCATATAAATGTCAAAAAGTAATGGACCCAGCACCAATCCAATGGTCACAGGCCTCCAGTGTGAAAAACAACCCTCCACCACCACTATCTGTTTCTACGTTCAAGCCAGTTTTGTACCTAAATGGCTAGTTCTCCATGTATTCCATGATGATCTAACCTTGCTAACCAGTCTCCCATGGTGAACCTTCTCGAATGCTTTACCAAAGTCAATACAGATCACGTGCACCGCTCTGCCCTCATTATTCCTCTTTGTGACTTCTTCAAGAACCTCAAACAAGTTCGTAAGTCATCATTTCCCATGCACGTATTGACTATCCCTAATCAATCCTTGCCTTTCCAAATACGTGTAAATCCTGTCCCTCAGTATTTCCTCCAACAACGTGCCTACCACTGAAGTGAAGTTCACCAGTCTATAGTCCCTGGCTTGTTCTTACCACCTTTCTTAAATAGTGGTACCATGTTACCCAACTCCAGTCTTCCTGCACCTCACCTATGAATATCGATAATACAAATATTTCAGCAAGGGGCCCACAAATCAGTTCCCTAACGTTTCATAGAGTTCTAGGTTCCAGCTGATCGGGTCCTGTGAATTTACTTAGGTATGTTAAACTCCATTTGCCATTTCTCCGCTCACTTCTCCAGCTGATCAAGGTCCTGCTGCATTTTCTGATAATCTCCCTCACTATCCACGACACCAACTATTTTCTTGTCATCAGGAAACTGACTACTCATACCTTGTACATATCATCCAAATCACTGATATAGATAAACAGCAATGAGCCCAGCACCAACCCCTGTGGGACAGTCACAGGCCTGCAGTCCGACCAGCATTCTTCAACTATGACCCTCTGCTTCCTACTGTCAAGCCAATTGTGTATCCAATTTACCGCCTTGCCCTGGATTCCATGGGAGCTAACTTTCCAGAGCAGCCTACCATGTGGAATCTTATCAAAGGCTGGAAGGTTTTAGACTACATCCATCCAGATTATGTCTGTCACTCTGCCCTTGTCAACAAAGAACTCTAACAAATTTGTGAGACATGATCTCCCATCCACAAAGCCATGCTGACTGTTCCTAATCAAACCCTGTCTTTCCAAATGCATGTCAACCTTGTCCCCCTCAATCCTACCAAGTGACTCACCCACCACAGATATTAGGTTTACTATAGTTCACAGGCTCTTTGTGCCCTATAATTTGGAAATGTTTTTTATATCCCACTATGAAATTAGAGAAAACATTGGTGTAATATCTGTGCCATTTCCCTATTCTCCCATGTCCCCAGGTTTGGAGGGAGGTCTCTGGGTCTATAAACCCCGCCCCTCCCCCCAATTCCAGCCGCACCACGTGACCTCCGCTCTGGGCCTCCCGCGCGCACACGTTCGAACTCCCCGCCGTTGGCCGCCAACTGCAGCGGATCGCGTGCGCGCTTGTAAGAACTACAACTCCCATTAGGCTCCGCGGACCGATCCTCACCGGCTCTTACTGCGCAGGCGCTATCTCCCAGGGCAGCATGGGTAATGTAGTCAGATTAATGTCTATAATCTGATCTCCCTCTTGTTCAGAAATGGAAGTTGCTGCTGGAAAATGTGTTGTAGACTGTTAGAAACGAAAATTGCTTCTTAATAATCGCTCTAGACAAATTCAGGAAAACAAAGCTTTATTAGCAAGTCTGCAGAGATGGGCAGCCTTCTGAGTAAAAGGCGCGCTGAGGCTTACAAAGTTTCTCTTTATATACAGCACAAGTCCCTCCCCTCCTTGGTTCTAACGAGCCATGAGGTTCACATTCTTAAAAACATCATTATTCTCCAACTTGCATCCTTATCACAAAGTCGGCAACAAATGTCTTCAGACCCTCCCCTTCCTGGCTCTTAACGAGCCATGAGGTTCACATTCTTAAAAACATCATTGTTCTATCACAAAGTCTGCAACAAATGCCTCCAGACCCTAGAGGTGTTATTTTTCTCCCCCTGTAGTCTTATCAGTCAAAGACTTATTCTTCTCTGTCTGTGCTAACGGTCTTATCAATCTGTAGCAGATGTCTCTGTATCAATCTGTAGCAGATGTCTCTCGAGTCGTTTCCCTGTCCTGCAGTCTTTATCAGTCAAGGACTCATCCTTCCCTGCCTGTGTTTATGGTTTCATCAATCAAGGGCCTGTTTGTTTTACTCTGCTCACAAACTGCATGCACTATTTTAAACTATTCTAGTTTTGAGTATACAAAATGTTTTAAGAAAGCAAAAGTCTAATGTTTTAGAAAAGAAGCAAAAGTTTTATCTTTTATTATAGATCAGTCTGTGGTCTAGGCACATCTTAAAATTGCAAACCGAAATTACCTCGCACAATTCCACCCTTTTCTCTTTTTAAGATGTGCCTGACCAAGATAAGCCCCCCCCCCCCCCCTTCCTTAAGGGCCCGGTAAATCTTTGGACTTTCGCAGCAACATCACCTTAAGTTCCCGTGTCCCATGTTGTGAAACCACCACTGCCTGGAGTCGGGAAATATTTTTCTGAATTAGAAGCTGAATACAGGGGATTAGGCAGGTTAATACGAGAAGAAGAATCACAACCCCCCCAACCATCAGTAGCGCCGTGCGCCACCAACTACCACCTAGGAGACCACCCCACCATCCGATGCCACTAAGAGGACGCCAAGATTGTACTGGCACATGGGCCAATTTCCGAATTTCATCGGAAATTTCCAAAACCGCTTTACCATTATCGTCAATTTCTAGGCAGCAGTTAGTCAGGTTAAACTTCCCGCACACGCCCCCCTCCGAGGCCAACAGATAATCCAAGGCAAGTCGGTTTTGATATATAGCAGCCCTCATCTGATCCTGCTGCTTAGCCAGCAGCTCCAGGGCCAGGGCAGTCCGGTTAGTAATAACCTCTACGACTGCTTGGAGCCTGATAATTCGATTTAACATATAGATAGGAGTACGGTATCCCCATGATCCGTCCTGTGCCCATGTAGCTGGCTCGTAGTATTCAATAACCCGGGCCGGTGGCCACTCATCCCCCCAGTCACCGACTTGGATATCCCTTGGCGACCTACGGAGAGAGTGAAAGAGTTTAATTCCCAAATCGTTGCCTTCCTTCTGGGGTAATAGGAAGAACGCAGGTCGTATTAGACCCAGGAAGCATACCCCAGCCCATCCCATGGGCAGTTTGGAGTACGCCCGATTACCACATATCCAAAATAGGCCATCTGGAGCAGGGCCTCCCTGCCTCACAACGCTATCCCACAGCTCCTTTACCCCAGGGACGCCCTCATAAGGACCAGGACCACTGCAATTCCAGTAATCAGCCCCCAGCTTGTCAGAGGAGGAATCAGTATGTATTGGAACGCAATTTCCATGACCTCGGTTTGCAATGTACCAAGTAATATCCTCAGGCCACCATTCTCGCGTGGTCGCATCCAATACATTCTGACAGGGACTAATCCCTACCTCCACGGTCCCCTTGCCTTCAATACAGAACTGGCCCTCAGGGCTGTTTGTCAGTCTCCACCCCTGACTTTTCCTTTCGTTGACATGAGTCGAAGTGGTTTGCAGCAATTCCCCTATGTCTAAGCTTTGGCCAGTCCACGGCCATTGTTCTGACATATGCGGCCCCCCCACAAACCCAGCAATTGCTAACAATTAAAACAGTGGCTATTCTAGAGGTGAGATCAATAAACAGGTTTTGTGTAACATCAGGGAGTTCAATCTTTTCTTCTACCTGTTCGTATACAGATGGCACTTTAGAGAGCACGACCGTTCCCTGACGGTCTTGCTCTTTCCCCAACCCCCGATCAGTGTTCTGTATCTTGGTCTCCTTGACTCTGTCAACCTGCTCCCTGAGCAACACCTTCCAGTTTTGCTAATACATACCCAGCGCTCATTTATAGGGCATCCACGGATTTTGCCACCGTATCCCTTATTATACACCTGATAATAGGGTCTTCCGCCCTCCCAACATTCATGGCGTGCACTCACATCATAACACCAGTCGTCCACATAGGAATGGGACACAAATGATCCCGTGTAGATTCGAATCCCAAGTCTTACTATAGTTCGACATTTGTCACATCTCCCCTCACCCTCCCCCACATACAGGAGTAAACTGATCAATATCCCCACCAATACAGTCCAAGTAGAGTTCATTATTGCTGTCTTTTCAGTTTTACCACCAATGGCTTGTCCCCTTGCTCGCATGTCCAAGTGCTTTCTCCTTCAGGCGGAACAGGCCCCTTTATCCTTGATGCGTGGGCCCACCCTTTTTCTTTCGTCCGAACAGCTGCTTCAGTTGTTAACAGAACCAGGAACGGTCCTTCACACTGCGGCTGGAGCTTTTCGGCCTTCCAGGTCTTAACAAGTACCCAATCTCCGGGCACCACCTTAGGCAGGAGGAAGTCGAGCGGCGGAGTCTGAGCCAGGAGACCTTTCCTCCAGAGTTCTGCAAAAGAACGAGATAAGGCCAGTAAATAGTTTCTGACAAATACATCTCCCCCTTGTAGAGTGGGACATCCATCAACCTTACTCCAATATGGTAATCCGAACAGCATTTCATAGGGGAAAACCCCGACATCCCGGCGAGGTGCCGTACGTATCCTCAATAGGGCAATGGGCAGGCACTTCGGCCAAGGTAACTTAGTTTCTAACACCAGCTTAGTCAATTGGATCTTGAGTGGGCCATTCATTCTCTCAACCCGACCCGAACTCTGAGGATGCCAGGGTGCATGAAATTTCCATTGGATACCCAGGGCAGAACAGATCAAATGGTGTAGCTTAGAAATAAAATGTGTCCCGCAGTCGGAGTCGATAGATTCCATTATGCAATATCTCGGGATTATGTTTTCTAACAACAGTCGGGCCACGGTTGGTGCATCGTCTTTGGCAGTTGGGAAAGCCTCTACCCAGTGAGTGAAATGGTCTACTATTACTAGCAGATATTTCCATCTCTGTACTGGGGGTAATTCTGTAAAGTCGACTTGCATCCTCTGGAATGGCCTAATTGCGATTGGCTGACCACCGGCTGGCATAGAACGCATGGCTTTCTGGTTAATACGCCGGCAAGTGGGGCATCCGACTACCTCCTGTTGGGCTAATCTATATATCCCCCTGCACACATAGTCTCTCAGGATCGTGTCACACATGGCTTGCATCCCCCAGTGGGTCTGATGGTGTAATCGGTGCAGAATACCCCGGGTGATCTGTTTGTTCAGTACTTATCTCCCATCAGGAACCGTTCACTTCCCGTTAGTATCAAGCCGGGCACCCAATTGATCCATTTTATCAATCTCCCCCTGGGTGAAGACGGGTTGTTTAACGAGCCCTTCCCTCAACGGTATTAACGTTAACAATTGGACGGATTTTTCGACCGCTGCCCGCTTGGCTTCCTCATCTGCCAGCCGGTTTCCCACCGCTTCCGGTGTCGATCCCTTCTGGTGGCCGGGTACATGGACTACTGCGAGTTCCGTAGGTAACGCCAGGGCTTCCAACGTTAGGCTGATCATTTGTTCGTGAGCTAATTCTTTTCCCCGGGAAGTTATTAATCCTCGCTCTTTCCAGATTTTCCCGAAAGTATGAACGATTCCGTATGCATACTTTGAGTCAGTATATATGGTTCCCACTTTCCCTTCCAACAACTTCAGGGCCCTCTGGAGGGCGTACAACTCACAGGATTGGGCTGACCACTTCCCGGGCAGTCGTCCGGACTCGATCGTCCGTTTTGTTGCACCATCTATGACAGCATAGCCACCGTACCGTACCCCACTGATGCACCGGGAGGACCCGTCGATGTACAGTTCCTGTCCTTCACCCAGTGGGGCTACTTACAGATCCTCTCGGCTCTTGGTCTGCAAGTCTACAAATTCCACACAATCATGCTCCTGTTCCCCATCTGCAGGACGTCCGTATAGAAACTGGGCTGGGTTGCAACTGAGATCTTTTGCAAAATTGAGATTGTCCCCGGTCATCAAAATCGTCTCATACTTCAGGATGCGAGAGTCTGTTAACCAGCGGTGAGCCTTCTGAGCCAGTATGGTGCTAACTGAATGTGGGGAGTATACTATGATTCTTCCTCCAAAGGTAAGTTTCCGGGCCTCTTCAACTAACATTGCCGTAGCTGCCACTGCCTGTATACAGGTCGGCCATCCACAGAACACAGGGTATAACATTTTTGACAAAAATGCAACCGGCTGACGCTTCCCTGCATGCAGCTGGGCAAGCACACCCTGGGCAATTCCGCCGGCGCAATTGACATATAAGTGGAACGGTTCCTTCAGGGTGGGTAAGGCCAATACCGGAGCTCGGATCAGTTTATTTTTAATAATTTTAAATCGTTGCTCCACTTCATCTGACCAGTTCACCTGTTGTCCTTCTTGTCCGAGTTTGTCGTACAAAAATTTTACTAAAGTGGTGTAACTTTCAATCCATATCCGGCAATACCCCACCAGCCCCAGGAATTGTTTGATCTCCTTATTCGTCCTGGGTATTGGCATACCCGTAATCCCCGATATTCGTTCCGGCGTGATACGGCGATGCCCCTTACTGACTCGATGGCCCAGATATCTTACCTCTTGCTCCACAAACTGGAGTTTCGTCCTGGAGACACGTCGGCCCTGTTTCCCCAGGAAGTTCAGCAGGGCAACGGTGTCTGCTCGTACTTCATCCTCTCTTAGTCCTGAGAGTAGGAGATCATCGACATATTGGAGCAATTGATTCCCTACGTTACACTGAAATCCTCCTAAGATCTGCTCCAGTATTTGTCCAAACAAGTTGGGTGACTCCGTGAATCCCTGCGGCAAGACCGTCCATCTTAACTGTCGCTTTCGTCCTGTGAAGTGATTCTCCCATTCAGATGCAAAAAGGTTCCGACTTTCTTTGTCAAGGGGGCAACTCCAGAAGGCATCCTTCAGATCTATTACGCTGAACCATTCATGGTCGGGGTCAATTTTACTCATTAACCTGTCGGGATTGGGTACCACCGGGTATCTAGCCTGGACTACTTCATTCAACCCCCGCAAGTCTTGCACCAGCCTATATGTCCCATCCGGCTTCCTCACAAGGAGTATTGGAGTATTGAAAGGGGACATGCATTCCTCCAGTCGTCCATCTGTGATTAATCTTTCTATCACAGGTTGTAACCCCTCCCGTCCTTCCATAGCAATCGGGTACTGTTTCCTTCTTACTGGGCCTCTTCCTGGTAACATGGTGATTTGGAGAGGTTTGATGTTTAGGCCCCCCTCTGTTCCCCTCTCGGTACCATACTTCCGGGTCTATTTGTTGATCATCATCTTCGGTGAGGGCGAACAACCTTACCACCATTTCCCCGTTATTTGGTACCGTTCCGATCCCTAGTTTGACCTGCAAGTCTCTTCCTAACAAATTAAATCCCGCCGATGGCAGTCGAAGGAGGTGTCGTTTAGTAGTTCTGTTTTCATACCCAATTTCCACGTCCTCCACCACTGGGACTTGTAATTTCTGTCCTCCAATTCCAGATACCCCCATAACTGTTCCTCCTGCTCGGGTGCCGGGGGGTATTTGGATTATACTTGATTTTTCGGTTCCCGAGTCCACCATAAATGTGATCTCCGATCCTTGGGGCCCTACTTTCAAGTTTACCAGGGGTTCCTGTCAATAGTCCTTTTGCCCCAAGGGTAGGAACCCCCGACCTCCCTCATCTTCCTCCATCAGTGCGTACAACCGCACCTCCCGCTTGTAGCGGGGCACTCTCGTTTAAAATGTCCCTCTTCATTACAGTAGTAACATCTGAGTATCCTCTTCGTTTCCCTGTCGCGGTCTCGCGTTCCTCCACTCTTCCTTTGTTCCGGCCATGGTCCTCTTTTCCTCTGCTCTTGCCATGACTCTCCCCTTTCCTGTTCCTGCCACGGCTCTCCCTTTTCCCTTCTTCCAGCTGTCAATTGTTGCACCGTCTGCATCATTATCTTTGTTGCCTTCTTTTGCTTCTCATCGTCCCTTCTCACAAACACCTTTTGTGCCTCCCGTAGTAGTTCACTTAGAGATTTACTATCCCAATCATCCATTTTCTCTAACTTCTTTCGTATGTCCGGCCAGGCTTTTGATACAAACTCTACCCGTATGAGTTGTTGCCCCACGTCCGTCTCAGGGTCCACCCCAGCGAACTGCTGCAAATTCTTTCTAATTCTGTCTAGGAAGTCCGTAGGGGTTTCCTCCGGGTTTTGATGATTCCCAAAGGCCTTGGTAAAATTGTGCCCCTTTGGGGCTGCCTGTCTTATTCCTTTTATCCAATATTCCCGCATGTCTCTCATGTTGCGCCGTCCTTCTTCCGTTTTATTATCCCACTCGGGGTCAGTGAGGGGAAACTTCTGCTCCCCTCCTTCTCTCCCATCTTTCTCCCAGACCAAGAGCGCAGCTTGTCGTATCATCTGTCGCTCCTGGCTAGAGAACAATGTTTTCATGATGGAACACATCTCTTCCCACGTGTAAGTATTCGGACCCAGGAAATGATCCAATTGTTCAGCCAGGCCCATGGGGTCCTCTAGTAGACCCTTCATCTCCCTCCTGAAATTCCGTACTTCAGTACTCGTCAAGGGGACGTTCACATATCCCGTCCCTCCTTCCTCGTCCCCCATGGGCACTTCCCGGAGTGGATTCATTCTTGCAATCGAGACAGGGTTTTGTCTGTGACCCGTTCCAGCTTGAGATCTGGTCTGTACCCCTGAGGTAGCCTGTGATTCCTCCCCATTTTCTTCCCCTTACCCTGAATCGTCGTCACCCGAAGGAACATTTTGTGGGGCAGACGGGGTCACGTAGGGCGGCGGTAAGTGATCTAAAGGTTCCCATTCTTTCTGCCCTTTCGAGTCTTCATTAGTTACCTGCATTTTGCAAGATATCGTAACCGGTAGCCAATAAAGGGCATAATCACTTTCCTCCAGAATAACATTAGGTTTTGAATTGACATATAAAATGAGAGCTTGCCGGACCCAGTCTTCGTCAGTACCGAATCTAGGCCACCACACTGAGTCGCCCCGAATAGGTTTCTGGGACCACTTTTGACAGTATTTTACCATCTTCCTTCTAGATTTTCCTTTTCTCCTACCCTGATTCCAATTATTTAACATTCTTCGTAACGGACTATCGTCAGGTACCCCGGGGTATGTGTCATTTTCCCTGTTCAAGCCTACCCTTCCCTTATTTGCCTTGGATCCCTTATTTCCCATTGCCGAGGACTTCGTATTTCTCATATTATCCCGTGATAATCAATCACAATTTAGCCAATTCCCGGACCTTCAGTCCCGTGATCGCCCAGGTTCCTTTGCAGGCACCACCGGTCTTCGGATTCCTGTGTCGTACGTCTCTGTGACACAGATCACAGGCACCCCGTAGGTACACGTTCCTCCTCAAACACGGTCTCTGCAAAATCCTGAGTCCACGTCTCTGTAGAAAAATCCACAGGCACCCCGTAGGTCCCCAGGCGTCCGGAAACACGGTCCCCGCAAATTTTTTCTAACCTGGGTTCGGTGCACCGAAATTACTCAATCGTTAAACTTCCCCACTGCCTCGGCCACACCCCTCCTTTGTTTTCCTGAGCCTTCCGGATATCACTCGCTCAAGCCGCGCGGGGCGATAAGCAAGGAATCAGGGACTGCCGAACTCGGCAGGGTGCACCTTCTCCGATGTCCTTCCTCAGCTCCCCCCGCGGCCGGAGTGTTGATCGGACGAGCCCCCAAGTTTCTTAGAAACGAAAATCTCCTCTTACTAATCGCTCTATACAAATTCAGTAAAACAAAGTTTTATTAGCAAGTCTGCAGAGTTGGGCACCCTTCTGAGGCTTACAAAGTTTCTCATTATATTAAGCACAAGTCCCTCCCCTCCTTGGCTCTAACGAGCCATGAGGTTCACATTCTAAAACCATCATTATTCTCCAATTTGCACCCTTATCACAAGGTCTGCAACAAATGTCTCCAATGTCTCCAGAGTTGTTGTTTTTTTTACCCTGTAGTCTTATCAGTCAAAGACGTATTCTTCTCTGTCTGTGCTAACGGTCTTATCAATCTGTAGCAGATGTCTCTGTATCAATCTGTAGCAGATGTCTCTCGAGTCGTTTTTCTATCCTGCAGTCTTATCAGTCAAGGACTCATTCTTCCCTGTCTGTGTTAATGGTTTCATCAATCAAGGACCTGTTTGTTTTTACTCTGCTCACAAAATGTCAGCATTTTGCACAATTTAAACTATCCTACTTTTGAGTATACAAAATGTTTTAGAAAAGAAGCAAAAGTCTTGTCTTTTATTATAGATCAGCCTGTGGTCCAGGCACATCTTAATTGTTTGAACCGAAATTGCCTCTCACAATTTAGAATAGTGTGTGGCGGCGGTGGGGGAGGGGTGTGTGGAACCACAGCAGTAGGTCGACAGATACAGTGACTGAGGAGGAGTTGGAGACTAATTCCAGTACAGCTAAGACCAACAAAACAAAACAGAGGGTACTGAATACAGTGGCCTGGCAGTCTGAAGTGTGCTGATTTTAATATGAGGAATCTGTTTGAACAGATATTTCGATATCGCTGCATGTCAGGAAATAGGAAGAGATAATGGTTAATTAACAATGTCCTTCACTGGACCAGCTTGTCTCTCCAGGCTCCAAAACTTGTTACTGTGGGTCAGAGAACTTTAGAATTAATACAACACAGAAGAAGGCCATTCAGCCCACCATGCGTCCACGAGGTCTCTAACTTGAGAACTTGAAAGTAGAGGGAATGATCGGAGCTAGACTGAGAGGGAGAGAAATAAACTGAGAGAAAGACAGTGCAGTGAGATAAACAGAGTGAAAAAAATGAGCGACAACGTGAGTGAGAGAGAGCAAGGGGCTTCAGACGAATGTGAAGTTAGATCAGGAGACAGCATGAGGAGAAATACACAGAAACATTTCTGAGAAACTCTCACAATCTGTAAGTCCTTTGTCTGGTGCCATACCCTGTGAGCACCATGCTGATACTGGCTGTCATCCCAGACCATTTATCGTCAATAACATCCCAGAGCTGAGTTGCTGACAGCAAAACACAATCCAATAGACCAAGAGACTGGTTCCAGGAGAAGGTCGATTAATTTAAATATTCTATGCCAACAGAAACTTGTAGCCCCTCTAGACACTGTGTGAGAGGCAGGGTGGAATCTCAGTGTAGGGAATCACTGGCAGAGGGGAAATCAGGATCTCAGCTCTGGGTCAAATAATGATTGATAAAGTTTGCACACCACTTCCATGGTTTTCTAAATTACATTGAAATTTATATCGCTCCACGTCGTAAGTGTATTTTAACAATATTGTCTTATTGTAATTTTCATGTTTTGGTATGTACAGAAAAGCTTTTTTATCCTTGCATTTTGTGTTGAATAAAGACATTTTATTATGAGGAAGATAGGACAGTCGTCATCTGAACCGTGCTGGGACCAGAATCCGAATGAATTCTAACCAGGGCTGTAGATACAGCTTTAAACTGATTAGGTGTGTGTGTGGGGGGGGGTGGGGTGCGGGGGTGGTGCGGTGGGGTTTCGGTTATAGGATTTAATTAGAAAAGCTGAATTAAAAGAGGTGGTAAGAGTACAAGACTCAGGAGAGGTTATTAAAATCTCCAGCACAGACACAAATAGGAAAGAGCATCTGGAAATGTTTAACATATCAAACTTCAAGCACACTGCACAAATGAATGACAATGAGAAGAGGGACGGTTAATGCAGGACTGAAGGGGTTACAACTGATGCATGCTGTATAAGGAATAAGGCAAATCAGCTTGTGGTGCAGAATTAAATCGGCATGTATGAAACGATGGGCATCACGGAGATGTGGTTGCGAGGCGATCTGAATATTTATGGATATTTATCCTATCGAAAAGATTGGCAGGTGGGCAGAGGGAGTGGATTTGCAGAATTAGTAAGAAATGAAATTAAATCAATATTAAGAAAGGAAGTAAGGTCAGATGGTGTAGAATCTGCGTGGGTAGAATTGAGGAACCACAAAGGTAAGACAACCACAGTTGAAGTCTTCTACAGGGATCCAAAGACTAGTTAGGAGCTGATGCACAACACACACCAGGAGATAGAAAAGAAGTGTAGGAAAGGCAAAGTACAGTAATCATGGGTGATTTCAGTATGCAGGGGAACTAGGAACATCAGATTGGTAGTGGTTCGCAAGAAAAGGAATTTCAGGAATGTTTATGAGATGGCTTTTTGGAGCAACTTCTAGTGGAGTCCACTCGGGAACAGATGATATTGGATTTAATGACGCAGGATTCCTCAGGGAGATTACGGTGAAGGTAAACTTCGGAAGCAAGGATCGGAACATGGACGAATTTATTCTGCAATTTGAGAGAGAGAAGATAGAATCAGAGATAACAGTATTTCATCTGAATAAAGGCAACTGCAGAGGTATAAGGGATAAGTTGGGTAGAATTGACTGGGAAAGAGGTCAAGCATGAAAGACAAGGGAACAGCAATGGCAGCAGATTCCAAGATTAATTCAGGAGACACAGCAGTGATCCTTGCCGAGGAATAGAGGCATGGTGCAGGGAGGATGAGACAGCCAGCGTTGACGAGGGAAGTCAGGGATTGCATACAAGCAAAAGAGTAAGCGTATAATGTGATGACGGACAGTGGGAAAATAGAGAATTGGGAAACTTACAAAGACTAACAGAGGCCAAAAAAAAGGACAGACAAGATTAGATATGGTGGTAAGCTACCCAGTAATAGAAAGGAGACTGTAAGAGGTTCTTTAGATATATAAAGTGCAAAAGAGAGGCAAACGTGAATATGGATCACTGGAAAATGATGCTGGAGAAACAGTAGTGGGAAACAAAGAAATGAATGAGGCATCAATGTTCATGCTGGAAGACATGATTAATTTCCCAAAAAAATGAAGAAAGTGATAGGGCAGAGCTGAGTATGGTGGTCATCACCAAGAAGAACATTTTAGAAAACTGAATGGCCTGAATTTGGATAAATTACCTGAACCATATGGACTACACCCCAGCATTGTAAGGGAGATAGTTGAAGATGTCGTGAAAGTGAAAGTGGTAATCTTTCAAGAATGACTAAAATCAGGAAATGCTGAAAAATTGCTAACGTGTTACTCCATTTCATAAGGGAGTTAGGCAGAAGATGGAAAATTACAGACTGATTAGCCTAACCTTGGTTGTGGGTAACATCCTGGAATCCATCATGAAGGATTGGATTTCTGAATACTTCAAGTATTTAGTAAAATAGTGCCAAGTCAGCATTGTTTCATCAATGGGAGGTCATGCCTGACAAACCTGCTGAAATACTTTGAGGGAGTAACGAGCAGATTTGACCAAGGAGAACCAGTAGATGTTATCCACCTGCTTCTCTAAATTCCATTGATAAGGTGCCACGCAGGAAGCTATTGAGAAATATTAGGGCCCCTGGTGTTACAGGCAAGGTACGAGCTTGGATAGATGTTGGCTGTCTGACAGAAAGCAGAGAGTGGGAATAAAAATGTCGTTGCCAGGATGGCATCCAGTTACAAGTGGTATTCCTCAAGACTCAGTGTTGGGACCACAACAATTCACTTTGTGCAATAATGGTCTACGTGAAGGAACTGAGGGCATTCTGGCTAAGTTTTCAAACAGTGCAAAGATGGAATAGAGGGATAGGTGGCATCGAAGAGGTGGTTCGGCTGCAAGAGGGTGCAGTACAACCCCTCTGATGCTCGCCTTCCAGACCACCAACCTCAGGATACAACACATCATCCTCCGCCATTTCTGCCACCAACAGTCAGACCACACCACCAGAGATATCCTTCCCTCCCCACCCCTATCAGCATTCTGCAGGGACCATTCCCTTCACGACTCCCTCTTTAGGTTCACTCGTCACCCCTCCCACAACCTAACAAGCCACCTTCCACTCCCGGACCCTTCCCTTGCCATTGCAAGAGGTATGAATGCTGTGCCAACAACTTCCTCCTCACCTCCATCCAAGGCCCCAAAGGATCCTTCCACATCAGGCAGGGAATATCCTGTGAATCCAAACACCTCATCTACTCTGTCCATTGCTCCTGGTCTCCGCTACACTGGGGAAACATGACATCAACTTGCAGAACGATTCAGGGTACACTCTCTGTCAGACACCCAACAACACAACTTCCCTGTGAATGAATACTTCGCCTCCCCCTACTACTCTTCCAAGGACATGTAAGTTCTTGGCCTCCTTCACTGCCACATTCTAGCCACAAGACATCTGGAGGAAGAGCGCATCGTCTTCCACCTTGGAACCCTTCAACCACACAGTATCCAGCGCAATGCCACCAGTTTCCTCATCTCCCCTCCCTCCACCTTATCCCAGATCTAACCCTCCAACTAAGCACCACCTGTTGTACTGTCCTACCTGGCTATCTTCCTTCCCATCTATCCACTCCACCTTCCACTCTCACCACTCACCTTCATTGAGCCATCGCCTTCCAAACTACCTTCCTCACAGCCCCTCCAATTCATCTCTCAACCCCCTTCCACCCACCCACTTCATTCGTGAAAAAGGCTTTATGACGGAAACGTCGAATATCCTGCTCCTCAGAGTCCGCCTGACTGGCTGCCCTTTTCTAGCAACACACTTTTTGACTCTGATCTGCAGCATCTGCAGTCCTCGCTTTCTCCTGCTGAAGGATTTGCACAGGTTAGGGGATTGAGCAAATAAGTGGCAGATGGAGTATAACGTGGGCAAGTGTGAGATCATGCAGTTTGCCAGGAAGAATAAAGGCATGGATTATTTTCTAAATAGCAAGCAAGTTCAGAAGACTGGGGGTGGAGGGGGGTGCTTGTCCAAGGATCTTGAAAAGTAAATCTGCAGGTTGTCAGCAGTTGGGAAGGCAAATAAAATGATTCCATTTATTTCAAGAGGGATTGATTTTAATGCAGGGATGCACTTCTGAGGCTCTATAAGATTTTGGCCATGCGGCATTTGGATTATTGTGCACAGTTTTGGGTCCCATATCTCAGGACGGATGTACTGGATCTGGAGCATTTTCCGATGAGATTCACGAAAGTGGTCCCCAGAATGAAAAGCTTAACAATTGAAGAACATCTGAGGGTTCTGGGTTTATATTTGATCGAGTTCAGAAGAACGTTAGGAGGTCTAATTGAAACTTACAGAATATTGAATGACCAGGACAGGGTGGATTTTGGGAAGATATTTCCAATGCAGGGGACACAAGGACCCGAGGGGACAGAGTGAAGAGAAGACCTTTTCAAACAGAGATAAAGATGAACCTCTTCAGCCAGAGAGTGGTGAAACTAGGGAATTCACTGCTACAGAGGGCTGTCGAGGCCAGGTAATTGAGTATATTTAAGAGTAAGACAGATAGGTTCTTGATTGTAAAGGGGATGAAGGGTTACAGATAGAAAGCGCAAGAATGGGTTTAAGAAGCTTAAAGTCATCATTAAATGGCGAGCAGGCTCAATGGCCTGAAAGGCCAAATTTCTGCTCCAATGTCTTCTGGTCATATGATTAATATTCGCTCTCCTCATTCCTCATCGGAGATGTACCCTGGAATTTGATTTTCTTATGATTTATAAAGAGCAACATCCCAATACTGATAACTGGGAAATATCATGTTCCCTTCCTCCAGTCACTGCAGCCATGTCTCCAATATCATAATCACACTGAAATTGAAAAGCAGTGCATGATACTTAATCACAGTTGATTGACATCGACAACATTAGCAGTCACCTGTCCTCTCTGATCCTATACAAACCATCTGAATTGTGTGTCAAATCATATTCTCTGTTAACATATCCATGACATTTGTCTATTAGAACTCATGTTCTCGTGGGCACATTTGCCTGTCAGATTGTGGACTAGAAAAGGTCTCTCCATATTTTACTGACATTATAATCACTGATCAGTCGTTCCAGACTGTATGTTTCCATTCATTAACGGAGAAACTTGGTTATGATCTGACAATCCTTTGACATTACTCCCATATCCGAGGCAGATTGAATGATTACACACAATCAATCTACCAGCTCCAATATTCCTTCCCTCAGCCACTCTGACATATCCAAGTCAAATGAGTAAATTTTAAACGTTCTTTTGAATTTTAATAAAATCAATAGTGTACACAAAGGGGTTTAATATAGCTATTTTTTCAGTGACTGTGATTAATGTCCATCTCCGTGGATCCTAATTATCACAGTAGGGAGTTTCCATTGTTGAAAGATAAATGGGATCTATTCAATGGGTTATCCCATAGTTTGAGTAGAAACATCACTGACAGGACTAACAGGGATCAGCAGCTCGAGAGAGAAAGGGAGGAGAGATCAGAATCTTGAGAACTTTAGACAGGAACGTTGCAATAATTGTTCATTATCTGATGACCATGGATTGGAATGGTCCAACAATGGATCAAAATCTGAGAACATTACACTGGAATGTTCCAACAATGGATCAGCGTCTGAGAACGTTAGACTGGAATGTTCCAACAATGGACAGGAGTTTATCCTTAGGCTTTTACTGACGTTCTCAGCCTTGGATATCATTAGCATATCGGATCCAGGATATCTTTGGATTATTCAAGGTGGTTACTATCCCATCCTCGCGATAGTTGGTGTTCCTGTTAAGTCATTATATTTGTCTACTAAACCGGGTTGAACCGAATTTCTGCTCATGATGTGTAAATTGTGGAAAGTGCAAGTCAATATCTTCGGTTCCAAACAAAACTTCATTTCCTTATATGTTATAAGTATCAAACTACGATTTATAAGTTACTCACTGATATGCGAGAAGGAACCAGACTCTTCTCAAACTCCATAATCCATTTTGTCCTTCACAGATTTACATCTCCATGTCCTCCCCACGCAACAATCCTGTCCAATACCACCATCATGATGTCCCAGTCTCGTCCTCAGTCTCAGTGCAATATTTGATTAAACCATTTGTGCCTTTGTTCAATCCGGATGCAACAGTTTCAAGTTCCTTGTAACCACATGTCCGTCACTAAATAATTGCTCTGGAGAATGTTTAACTTGTTCCTGCACATAAGGGAAGATAGTTTATGGTGGACAAGCCATTTACTCATAATCTAGAGCCACAGAATAATGGTCTGTTGATATATCATGAAGGAAATCTGGGAGTTTAAAAGCAATCTTTATCATTTGTTATAAAAACCAATCTGCTTGCATCGAGTCCTTTAGGGAAGTCAATATGTCATGCTTCCATCGTCAGGTTTCTGTGTGACTTCTGTGATGAACACGTGGGTGTACTGTACCTTTGAGAGAATTAAACACCAACAATAACTACCTGAAAGCACCAAGAGTTCTGAAAAATAGATATAATGTAACATTTGGTTGAACAACCCAATTAGCTCATTGTCTGGAAACAAATTCAGCAAAACATTTTAAATTTTACCCCAAAATACCCACCTCCAAACAACTTTCAATTTATTATATTGACAATCTGAACAGCCAATGATACAATACAATAGTTTGGCGGGACAAGACCATGGAAAATTGAACAGTTGAGAGTAGAACTGCCAAACCACCAGCATGCAAAGACTGTCTGAAAAATAGCTCGCCTATAGGTACCTTTATTGATTAGTAACTGGTGAAGCAGAGTATCCAAGAAGAAAAGAAGACAAGAATATGGAGAAGAACCGAAAGCTTCCTGATTTTGAGATAAGAAGTTTTGTTTTGTAATTCTTAATTAGGAGTTTTATTGGAGTAGTATTGTGGAGGGGGAAGGTCAAAGATATGTTAGAGGAAGGATTTGTAAATAGTCGTTTGTTACTCATTCTCTGTATTACATGAAGAAATAAAGTTGTTAATTTTTACTTTAAATAGATCTGGACTCTAGAATTATCACAGATTACTGCATGGGATAAATCTTTTCTCTATTGCTGGTTTTAATTAAGCAGGAAGTTTTATCCTGTGTTGCAACACTGCAAACCCATAGCTATGCGTTTTATTCTTTACGGTACTGTGGGACAGCTGAACCAGCCACTCAGTTCAAGATCTGAATAACATGCTGCCCTGACCAGGGCTTCACACATCCCTTGAGAGAAGAACTGTAAAGATAGCTCCCTTTCTCTTCCTGTTTTCTGTGTTGTTACATGTGATTTCCATTCAGGTACGCGATCATCCCCTATATTACGTGTATTCAATCTCATTGAAATTCTCCCCAAGATTGATGCACATCTCCATAGTTATCTCTGGTGCTGGCTTTATTGATGCTACGTACAGATGTAAGGGACTGATAAGTTTCATGTCAGTCATAGTGTATAGAGAAGGAATGGCTCTTTGTGGCACAGGAAAGAAATGGCGATGTATAAGTGAGAGAAAATATGTTTTTTAACAATCCCTGAGAGTGTTGTTGAGGCAGTATTTGGGGAATTGTGGATAGACGTTGTCTCAAGTTTCACCAGACTAATCCCTGGGATGATGGCACCATGAGCAGTGAGTGATGCTCAGTGAGAGAATAAGAGATGATTGCATTGAACCTTAAGGGGCATGGAAAATCACTCATAATATTCTAAACAGACACTGATATGGTGATAAGTTCATGGCTTTTTTTCCACTCAGATTACATGATTCTCGATAGTTTAAGAGCCACTGAGAACGTTCCACCCAACCACCCCCACTCCCAATTTCAACTGAGACAGAGACAGAAACAGAGGAGAAAGGGAGGAGAGAGAGAGAGGGAAGTTCAGGCTTTTGAATAAACTCTCCAAACATTAATGAAGTTCAATTGGTGCGTGATCCTGCCATGAACGTTATGTTATCCATAATCCCGACAGCAGCAACAATACCTTCATTATAAAAGTGTTAACTCTTCCCAGCATTATAGAGACAAAGAAAGTCATTTCACACCACAGGAAAGAAAAGAAGATGTCTA
Organism: Chiloscyllium punctatum; assembly: GCF_047496795.1. NCBI lineage: Eukaryota > Metazoa > Chordata > Chondrichthyes > Orectolobiformes > Hemiscylliidae > Chiloscyllium > Chiloscyllium punctatum. The sequence goes on along the minus strand of NW_027310086.1, from coordinate 73,130 downwards.
AGAGGAAGAAGAGTTGTTATGATCATGTCTGAGAGTTTTGTTGAGGTAGTATTTGGGATATTGTGGACAGATATTCTCTCCTTTACAAGGAATGGTCGCCTTGCCACAGAGACAGTGCAATGGACTTTCACCAGACTAATCCCTGGGATTGTGGTACCATGAGGACACAGTGAAGATTAATCTCTAGCGTTGTGAGAGAATGAGAGGTGATTGCATTGAAACTTGAGGGGGAGGGACAGTCACACACGATGTTCTAAATAGACATTGATACGGGGAAAAATTCCATGGCTTATGTTTTACTCGGGTTGCATGAGTGTCGATAGTTTAAGAGCCTCTGAGAATATTCCCCTCACTCCACACCTGATTCCCATGTCACATGAGAGAGACAGAGGGCCAGTATTTGGTTAAACTCTCCCAACGTTAATACAGTTCATTTAGTGCGTAGTCCTGCACTGAATGTCTCGTTATCCACAACCCCTACAGCAACCACAATACCTTCATGCTAAAACAGTTAACTATTCCCACCAGATTCTTACCTCCATGGAGAATATAGGTGTGTCTTCTCGGAGATGGAAAATGTCTCCTTGAGACTTGGCATAAATCATTTGGGTTCCCTCCTCATTGCCAGCAAACTATGTTAAAGCGCACACGTTCTACAAACAATGGAACCATGATTAATATTATGGAGTCCTCTAGAAGTGCAGTCTCGATTTCATTGGTTTGTCATGTTGGAATATCTGTGACACCCACTTGTTCCTGTATAACTGTCTCGTGGGGATGAACAGCCTCTTCCTGGTCTCATGGAACAGATTTAACGGTATAATTGGGCTCTGCCTGCTCCTGTTTAACAGCTCGATGCACTGAACAGACCACTCTTCTTCCTGTGTAATAGGCAGGAGTATTGGATCTGCTGTCACTCTTCCTGTTCCTGAATGCTAGCTCACACCCGTGTGCAACCAGCTTGAGATGCTGAATGAGCTCCTCTTTTAACTGTGAAAATGTACATTTTCTGGCTGTGCTGTTACATAAATGTTACCTCCACTTTAACAGTACAAACCGGAATGCTGTCCGGGTCTTGCTGCACATGGACACAGAATGGTTCAGGAGCTGATGGGAAAAAATGTTCTGAATATTCTGTCAATTTCAGTCATCATACCTACTCCAGAGCTTTTGATGAGAAAATACGTTGATGGAGCAGCTGAAGATGTTTGTGCTGAGGAGGCTAACCTGAGGATCTCCTGCAGAGATGTCCCTGGACTGAGAGGATTGTTGGCGACTGACCCCAAACCTCTTTGTTTGAGTTCTAAAAGACCCCGTCCAGTGGGAAGGTTACATCTGATCCACATTCAGATCAAATAAGTAGGTGGTCCCGATGCCATCCTCAGTCAAATACTGCCTTGGTATCAAAGCTATTCGCTCTTTCCTGAGCCCCTTGTTCGCCTCTTGTTCAGATCAATAGGTGACGGTGTATGTGTCGGGAGTGCTTTCCTCTCACAGAAGGTAATCAATGTCAGGAATTATCTGGGCTAGAGAGCTGGGGCAGCTTTATCGCTGAAAGCATTTAAAGAGAAGTTAGATGGATTTTTGACCTGTCAGAGAACTTACGGGTGAAGAATTTGGCATTAAACTGGAGTTACTGTCAACAGTAGATCAGCCATGATGTTATGCAATGGCTTGATCATTCGAATTACGTGATCCGGTTCCTTTTCTCCTCATATTCAGTAATTGCAATGTTAATGGCTGTAATTTTCCTGAATGTTCTTTTACTGAACTTGCAATCAGAGAGAGTAATGTATTTTGTGAGTCATCTCTTGTTGAGGTATGGGGACTGTATTCACGGTGAATCTGGGTCTATAATATCACCAACAAATGAACCACATGTTGCAGAGAGGAAACACTCTGTAAAGAGACCAGAGGCGTCTGTTGAAACAAATAGAACTTTCCAACCGACACCAAACCATGTGTGACAGTCTTGAGGGACTGAATGAGATCCTGTGTTACTGGTGACCAGGTATTTGAAGCAAGTGGACTCCATCTGCTCCTTGCAGGAGGTGTGAGGGGGTTGGATAGAACATAGCAACACAGGACTGAGCAGCAGGAGTGGGCCATTAGATACTTTGTCACCGCTCCAGGTGCTTTGGGTCACAGCAGCACGTTTCTGTCTGTATGCCATTTTACTACAAATTATACAATAAGAACTTTGAAAAAATGTAAACATCAAGGCACCACGGTCCTCTGGGGAAGGGAATTTCCACTTGACCATCCCTTTGATTATTTCTCATTTGTGTTCCAACGAATGTTGGAGGGTCACTATGTCCTTTTCCAGTCCCATTCCTCCATTGGTTACACCCATCTTAAATGCAGCCAGTTTAGTGAGGCGGCCAATGATTTAGGTCTCATACTAGGCCTGAAAAATGTTAAACACAGAAAGTTGAACTCATAACAAATGGTAAAATGATAGAGTGCCCCAAATTGTTATTCTGCCTTTGAAGTTATTCTGTTCACACAAGCTACTGGTAGTGGGATTTCTTTCTGGAACAGTGGGATTTGGCTGAATTCAGGCAGAGGAGAGATTCCAATGAATCCTTACCAGGAATCCTTCACAAGGGGTAAAGTAACTCAGGGAGTTTCTGGTCTCACACTTTGCTATCAGGCGGAACAAAGTAAGTGAGAGGGATCAATCGGCTGCTGCTTCTCAGACAGGGAATATTTTTCTCCCTCTCTGTGTTGGAACATACATTTTTGTCAACTGAACATCAAATTGGACCATGTGCGATCTCCTGGAACATTCTTTGGAAAACCTGATAATGGATTATATGCAGGTGCGTCGTTGATCTTGTACGCAATTCCTTCCAATCGCACAGAAAATGTCCCCACTTTATAATTTGAAGACATGCTTACATTTGTCTGTGTAATTTGTAAATATTGGTAGGTGTCTTCATAGTATGTGTTTTAATATCAATGCATCTTTATCTTAAAGTTTATTCTCTAGCTTTAGTCTCCCTGACAGGAGATAATATGCATCCAGCTGATACACTTTTTAAAAGTCATGGCTGGTTCAATACTATTCCTCAGCTAAGATGAAAACTGCTAATCCCCCATAACAAAAGGCCGGCATTCCAGGAATGAGTAAAGGGAAACCTCTTTGAAAATAATTATATCCTTTTATTTTAGTTTAGGGGATCAATCCTGCACACAGTGCATCATTTGTGGTCTCAGCAATGCCCTGTACAGATGCAGTAAAACATTCCTGCATTAAATCAGATACGTTTTGCCAAAAACAGCATCATTCCACTTACCTTCCAAATCATTTGCTGCATCTGACTTCATATGATTCATGTCGCAAGAACATGGAAACCTCCTGTATCACAGAGTTCGGCAATCTCTCTCCAATTAAATTGTTTACCATTGTTTCATCTTTCATGCCAAAATAGACAACTTAGGTTAAGTTATTTCTGCTGAAGGTTTGCTCACTAACCTTCCCTGCCTATATCACATTGCAGACTCACTACCTCCATTTGAATGACCATCTTGGTGTATGAGCTAATTGAGCTCCAAGCCATTTTCTCCCCTTCCTCCAGATCTTTGATACAGATTATTGATCATTGATGACCCCACAGAGATGTCTGAGGCACTCCATCAGTTACAGCTTTGAAGCCTGAAAATAAAGATTTATCTCTACTTTCTATTTCCTGTAAGCGACAGCTTCCCTGTTCCTGTGTAGCGGCTCAGGTGGGTTGAATGGTCTCCTCCTGGACTGTGTAGTGTACTGAACGAGCTAAATTACTTCATTCTATATTCCTGTGTAATTCCTTAGAGGGGCGGAATGGTCTCCTCCTGTGTTATTGTAATGATCCTGTCTGACAGAATGGAGTGGTTCCCAACCCTGTAACAGCATCGAGGGGTGGATTGAGGGAACAACACATGGGGTAGGGACAGCAGTATATCTCTGTTACAGCCTCGAGGGTGGATTGAGGGAACAACACATGGCGCAGGGACAGCAGTATATCTCTGTTACAGCCTCGAGGGTAGATTGAGGGAACAACACATGGGGTATGGACAGCAGTATATCTATGTTATAGCCTCGAGAGGTGGATTGAGGGAACAACACATGGGATAGGGGCAGCAGTATATCTCTGTTACAGCCTCGAGGGTGGATTGAGGGAACAACGCATGGGGTAGGGACAGCAGTATATTTCTGTTACAGCCTCGAGGGTGGATTGAGGGAACAACACATGGGGTATGGGAAGAAGTTGCCCTTCTCTGCACCATTCAGAATGTTCATGGCTGATCCGATTGTGTTTGACCATCCAGTTCCTCTCTGTCCCCAATAAACACTGACCCTTCTGTCCAGTAAAGATCAGTCGAGCTCAGCCTTGAATGCCTTCAATAACCGAGTGTTCACTGCTCCCTGAGGATGAGGACACCACTGGTAGCACAACACTAAAGGGAAAGGGACGTCCTTATTTCATTGGTGGAATGTTATTTTAAAACTATGTTAACTGAACATCAAATCATCACCTCTTTTCAGACATAAGGACAGAATAATTAAGTATACATAGGAACATAATCCATTCCGGACTCCAGACCTATCCCACATTCCCGCTGATCCTTTCCAAACAAATATGTATCGCACCCAGCCTCTGCTGCTGTCTCAGGAAGAGAATGCCTGAGTGCATAAAAGCACAGGAGCATTAAGGAAATGAGCAGATTGATGCCATTCAGCCTATCGAGTCGGAAATTCCATTCAATAATTTCTTATATGTACCTCGACCTCATTCTTCTGCCTTCTCACTAGAATCCTTGACCCCCTTACAAATCAAAAACATATCGATTTGTGTCTTAACGGCACTCGCATCTGTGCCTCTGTATATCTGCATGTGAGTAAGTGTTTGTGCATGTGTCTGTGCATGTGTCTGTGCGTGTGTCTGCGCCTCTGTTTGTGTATGTCTGTATGTTTATGTCCTGGTGTGTGTGCGTGTGTGTGTCCATGTGCTTGTTATCTGTATGTTTGCATGTCTACATTTGTCTGTCTGTGTTTCAGCCTGTGTTTTTATATGTATTTATGTCGATTTGTATGTGACTGTGTATGTATTTGTGTGTTTATACGTGTATGTATACCTATCTCCTTATAAGTATTGTGTATGTTCTTCTGTATATTTCGGTGTCTGAGTCTCTGTGCAGTGAGGTATTTGTGTTTTGCTTTTTGGAAGTGAAAGGACTATTGTTGGAACGGCCACAGGGTTTAAAGTGAGAATTATCTTTCACTGAACATTGCTCCTTAACTGGTCAGTAGGACGTTAATGTTTTAGATTCTCCACACGAGGCATCCTGGTCCTCTCCAGCTCTTTAAGAGTCCTCCCCACATGCCGGGGTAAGGGAGTGAAGGAACGGATATCGGGCACTCTACTACCCGGCTTGGCCCTTTCTATCCTATTCAGGCTGTTTATCCTGGAATGGGAGAAAGAGATGGAGGGAGAGTGTGAATGGGTAACCCTGCTGTTTGTGCTGATGTAGGTGGGGGGAGTTGTGAGGTGTCTGGACTGAGTCAGTCGACAGTTTTGAATCCATATAGTGTTTTTAGTTGCTGAATTCAATAGTGAGAGTGGTAGTGCCTGAGCCTTATTTGGAGACAGAGCGTGAACCTTGTTCGGGGTTAGGTGCTATAACAGATATACAGTGAGTGTGAGGGAGCAGATAGCATATGGTGACTCTGATCCTAACAGAGCGAGAAGGATATTGTTGCTTGCCCAATATTGTGGGACATTTCTTCAGATCTTCTCAGCGTTGAGGTGAGCCTACCCGAATGTCTTGTCCAAGTCGGTCACTAATAATGACACAGACCTGTCCCTCAGCTTCCACAGAATCAGTTCAGGTAGAGCTTACAGAAAGTAACGAGAAGCACATATTGGTGTGTTATATATCGAAACCAAAACGGTAGCAGAAAGTAAGCATCATATGCTCTGGAAATTAGATAGGCAAGTATTGTGGATACCACAGTCTTATTGGATGGTCTCAAGTTGTATCTAAACTGCGTTAAGTAAGTGACTGCTGAAGCTGTGAAAAATAAGTTCCATAAGTTTATATGAGGTGGGTTGAAGAGTATGTTGCGAAGCAAACGAGAGAGCATGTTATTTCTTATTTGGTGTTGTGTGGTCAGAAGAACGAGTTATTAACCTTGGTCTGAAGCAGCCTTTAAGGAATAATGGCATTTATAAGGTGCATTTTACAAGGTGTCTGCATACAATATAGAATGCTTGAATATTCTTGTCAAACATCATGGAAGACTGGAGGCTAGAGTTTCAAGATATCTTCAGTGAATTTGCAAAGTATAATATAACATTCAGTGGGAGACAAGCAATGGTTGTTAAAGTCATAGAGTCCGACAGCATGGATACAGGCCCTGCGGCACAAACTGGTCCATTCCGACCAAAATGCCCATCCACGCTGACCCCATTTCCCTGCCATTGTCCCGTATCCTTCTAATCCTTTCCTATTTGTGTATTTGTTCAAATGCATTTTAAATGTTGTTATGTATCCGCCTCAACCACTTCTCATTCCATATGTGTAACAGCTCCTGAGTTAAAAAGTTGTTCCTCAGGTTCCCTTTTATTCTGTCACCTCTGAACTTAAACTGATGCCCTCTAGTCTGTGATTACCCAACCCTGGGAAAAAAGACTGGGTGCATTCACTCTATCCATGTCTGACATGGTCTTATAAACTTCAATATGATCCTCATCATCCTCACAAAAGTAAAAAGTCCTAGCTTGCCCAACCTCTTTCAATAGCTCAGACCATTGAGATCTTGGCAACACCCTTATAATGTTTTTCTTCACTCTTTCCAGTTTAATAACATCCTTCCTATAGCAAAGTGAACAAAACTGAACATAACACTACCAATATGGCCTCACCAGCATCCTGTATAACTGCAACATAACTCTCTAATTTCGATACTCAGTGATATAAGCCAAAGGCTTTCTTCACTGTCTACCTCTGGATCCATTTCCAGAGAACCATACACCTGAATCGAAAGGTCCCTCTGTTCCATTGCACTCCTTAGAACCCAACCATTCACATGAAACTCCAACCGTGGTTTGACTTTCTAAAATGCAAGAACTTACACTGATCTATATTAAAATCCATTTGCCATTTCTCAGCCACTTCTCAGCTAATCAAGTACTGCTGTAATTTCTGAAATTTCTGATAACCTTCCTCACTCTGCATGATGCCGCCTATTTTAGTACAGTCTTCAAACTTACAAATCATGCCTGTACATTCTCATGTAAATCATAGATCTATGTAATATGTAGTGGTCCCAGAATCCACCCCTGAGGCATTCCACTCTTCACAGGCCTCCAGTCTTACCAGCATATTTACACTATTACATTCTGCTTCCTACCATCAAAGCAATTTGGGATCTAATTTGCCAGCTGCCCCTCAATTCCATGCTATCTCTCCTTCCAGAGCGGCGGACCATGTGGAACCTTATTGAAGGCCTTACTGGAATTCAGCCAGACTACGTATACCACCCGGACCTCCTCAAAGTTGCTGGTCACTTTAGCAAAGAACTCCAACAAAATTGTGAGTCATGCTCTCTCTTGCACAAAGTCCCGTGCGGAATTTGATGAAGGGCTTTTTTCCAAAACATCGATTTTCCTATTCCTCGGATGCTGCCTGACCTGCTCTGCTTTTCCAGCACCATTCTAATCTTACTCCGCACCACACCCTGTCTTTCCAAATGCATGTATATCCAATCTCTCCGAATCTTCTAAAGTAACCTACCCACTAGCTTTTAGGATTACTGATCTTTCGTTCCCAGATTTATCTTTGTAGCATTTCTTGAATACGGGCTCATTCCAGTTGTCCAGGACCTCACTCGTTGGCCAGCGATGATAGAAAAGAGGCACGCAATGCTCCCGCAATTTCCTCTCTCTCCTCCTGCGGAGTTCCTGAATATATCTGGTCAGGACCAGGAGTTTTTAGAAATACTGCAAAGTCTGAAACATACGTCTATTTATTTCAGGTACAAGCACCAATGCGTGAGAAAGTGACTCAATGATGGTTAACATAACAAATTATAAAATATGTTAATCAGAGGAAGTGTCTTCAGAAGAATTCCAGCTATTGTGGAAACCTGAGAATTCTCAGAAATTAACGATCCAAAAATGGAAGGTCATGAAAAAGATAAGGAAATCAAAAAGAGAACATAGCTGCTAACAAACAGGAAGACAAAGACTGCATCAATCTGCGATCTATGTTTCAAAGGAAACAAAATAAAAGCAAGGTCAAATGTGGAAATTTGTAATCGGGAAAGGAGAGGTCATTGTGGAGAACAGGGAAATGGCCAAGAAAACAATCAGTTACTTTGCATCTTTCTTCATGGAGGAAGATCCAGAAAATCACCCAGTAACACCAAGTGATCATATCGGACTCCTGGAACTAAAGACATAACGTCATTTTATATCAGTTACAAGGTAGTACTTGAACATGTAGCTGGATTGAGCATTGCTCAGACGGGCGAAACAGATGTACTTCCTATCAAAATGTCGGAAATAAATCACCAATAGAAGTATTAATTGCACTGTCGATGACTGTGTTATATTTTCCTGTACATTCTGCAGAGACTGGAAACTATTGTGGATAAACTTCAATGAAGCACTATTGATGAATGGAAGGGATCCAAACAGCTACAAAGGGAAAAAGACATTGTATGGAGAACTGCAGACCAGTTAACTTGACATTTGTAGGAAATCTGTTGGAATCTATTACACAGGATGACATTTTTGCTATTCAGAAATTAACAGCAACAATGGAGAGAATCAGCATGCATTTCTGATAGAGAAATCATACTTGATAAACTTCGGAATTGTTTCAAGTTGTTGTTTCTTACAGCATAGATAATGGGGAACCAGTAGACGTGGCATATATTGGATTTTCGGAAATCAACTTTAATGGTGGAGACAGAGGGTGGTGATAGAAGGCTGTTTGTGCGATTGGAAGCTAGTGTCCAATGGTGTACCACGGGGATCAGTGCTGTGTCTCTTAATATTTGTGATTCGGAGGTGTTGGTGTTGGACTGGGGTGGACAAAGCTAAAAATTGCATAACACCAGGTTATACTCCAAAAGGTTTATTCAGTGGCACTAGCTTTCGAAGTGCTTCATAAAAGCGCACCACCACCTGATAAAGACGCAGCGCTTTGAAAGCTCGTGCCTCCAAATAAACCTGTTGGACTATAAGCTGATGTTTCCTGATTTTAAACCTTATCATAAAGGATGCAGCTGTGAATATGGACGAGGGGTGGGGGTGTTATAAGTAAGTTTGTGTTTGATACAAAGTTTGGCCCGGTAGTTGGCTGTGAGGAGGAAGGCCTTATGTTACAGGAAGATACAGATGGAATGGCCAGATGGTCACATCAATGGCAGGTGGAATGTCACCCTGATAAATATGAGGTCATGCACTTTGGAAGAAGGAAACAAGCAGGGTAGGGCTCAATGAATGACAGCACACTAAGAAGCTCAGAGGGTGCTTCTCCACACATCCCTGAATATGGCTGGACAGTGTAACAAACAATTTGAGAAAGCTTACGGGAGCATAAACACAGCCTTCTCACATCGAAGCATAGATTATAAGAGCTATGCGGAACTTTTGTTAGCCAAGATGGAATACTGTGTGTAATTCTGGGAGCTACATTACAGGAAGGATGTGATTGTACTGGAGGGGGTGCAGAGGAGATTCACCAGGATGTTCCCTGGGATGGAGCATAACAGCTATGGGGAGAGGCTGGATAAGCTAGGGTTGTTTAGTTTGAAGCAGAGAAGGCTAAGGGGGATCTGAATCAGGTGGATAAGATTACGAGGGACATGGACGGGGTGGATAGACAGCAGCTGGTCCGTTTAGTCAAAGGGACACACTTTTAAAGTAAAGGGTTTGAGGCTTAGTGAGGATTTGAGGACTGTTTTTCACCGAAAGTATGTTGGGTCTGAGATGCACTTCGTGAGTGGGGAATTGTCATGGTAACCTCAAAACCATTAGAAAATACATGGTTGTGCACTTGAAATGCCATAAGATTCACAGCAAAGGGTTTTGTGTTGGAAAATGGGGCTAATGTCGACCGTGCTACATTTCTGATTGTACAGAGTCTGTGCTTCTGTGATTGCTTGGCTGTGGAGAATCAATCATTCAGTAGCTTAAGATAGGAATTGATGGGTTTCTGAAGAATATCTTATCACAGTGTATATGAGTGAACTTGTACTATCTTCTGAAAATACGTCAATGGCAAAAATTTGAAAAAACGTGCAGCTTCCATACAGTCTGATACCAGATAATTGAGGACAGGGAAATAGCAGATCAATGGAGCAAATACTTCAGTGATGCATTCACAGAAGAAAAAAGAAACAAAAATAAAATTTCCTTGCAATAGTAGGGAACTTTCGTCTGGTGAGAAAAAAGGAATAGAATGAAATTAGCAACTAAAACGTTTTAGAGAAAATATTGGTCTGAAATTAATGGGCATAGACAAAGTCAACAAGAGGTTTATGAAATAGGAATCATATTTGAGAAAGTGGCTTTTAGCAAAATTATGGAGAAGTTATCAACGCAATACGACTGGAATCTCAGAAAGACTTTTGATAAAGCCCCAAGTGTTTTGTGCAAATTCGAATCCAGTGGGACTGGACCTAATATATGGTCATGGTTTTAGAATAGGAGAGCTTGCAGGAAACAGTAAGTAGGAATAAAACCATGTTTTTTTAATGGATGGCTTGGAGGATATAACAGGGATCGAGAGTTGGCATCCAGCTATTCCCAATACACATATCTTTCGTTGAGGGGCTCAATTGCAACATTCCCAAGACTGCTGACAGTACTAAACGATGTCAGCTTGTGAGTGGATGAGGAGGATGTAAGAAAGGCTCCAAGGTGATTGAGACAAGTGGAGTAACTGGGAAAATACCTGGCAGATGGAAAGCAATGGCAGAGATGAGAGGTTGTGTACTTTGATGGGATCAATTGAATGGCATCCTATCATTTGAAAAGGGATTGGTTGAAAATGTTGATCTATAAATTAACTTAAGCTTCATTTTTTAAATTTCTGCGCAGCCTTCCGAGTCCATGTAGGGCATTGAGTTCTGAACACGGAAGTCAATACTGGGAATGGCATTGGCAGGCTGTATAAAGTGTACATAGTCCCAGCAAGTGGGGAGCATTAACAGTGAAAAGAATCTGGATCTCCCTGTACACCAGTCACTGAAAGCAATATTGCAGGAGCAGAAAGCAGGTAGAAAGATAAACGATTTATTCACCCTCATTTTAGGGGGATTTAGAATACAGGAGTAAGGGTCATTTACTGCAACTGTACAGGGACTTGGTGGGACCGCATCTCGAACATTGTGCAGTGTTTTGTACAGTTTTGGTGTCCTTACCTAATAAAGGGCAAACCTGACATTGAGGGAGTGCAGTGAAGGATGACCAGACTGATCTCTGGGATGACAGGTTAGTTGTGGGAGCAGAGTTTGGGGTGACTGGGCCTATATTCCATGATCTTTAGGAAAATGAGTAGAGATCTCAGTGAGATATATAACACTCTGACAGGGTATGACAGATTGGAAGAAGGGATGGTAGATCACTTTGTAGAAAATGGTTCACGAATCGTATTGTAGTCACATCGTACTTAATAAACAAGCGTTATCAGGGAATTCCCTATATATTGATGGGCCGAAGGCACTATATGTCAAAATGTTTAAACATATTTTGACATATGAACGTTGTGTGGGTAAAACTGCATTGTGGAGATGTTCGCCCATGAAATAGCATGGGGAAGGCTCAACCGAATGGCCTCCTTCATTCCCTATATTTCTGTGCAGTCTGTGGGAAAGCTCTGTAAATGTTGTCACAAGCTCTCAGATGTTAGGAAAGATGTCTATGCATGGTCAACAGGAAAGTACTTCCCATTCCCTTTTCTGATAATGAGGTTGCTGCCAGATGTTCTGTCAGGTTTTATCCTTTAAGACCTCAGAGTAGTTTGATACTATTGAGTGTCTCACGTGGCCGATTCAGAGACCATTGAAGAGTTGTGCGTCTGGAGTCACTTTTAGGCCAGACCAAGAAACACGGGAGATTCACTTCCTGAAAGTACATTGTGGAAGGAGACCGATGTTTACAATCAACATTGGACACAAGATCACTATTAATGACAGCAGATTTTAGGTCTTGATATTTTATTAATTATTTTTAACTTCCACCAGCTGCCAGAGCATTGGCCTGGTCTGGATTCGTAATCCACTGATTTGTCCACTACAGCACCATCTCCACATGGGGACCTATCTGAAACCACACTGACCTGATTTTTCGGTGCTACTTGACAGCTCTGTCAAAAAGAATTCCCACCAATTTTACTGTCGTGATTGGACTGAGGGGGTGGTAATTGGTCAGATTGTAATTATTCTCTTCTTAGGGGACTGGACATAGCTGAGTAATTTTCCACATTGCCACAGAGATGTCAGAGTTGGAGCTGGAATGAAACAGGTTCCCCAGGGACACAGCTTGTTGTGCAGCACAAGTCTTCAGTCCTGTTGTAGGAATGGGGTCAGGGCCCATTGCCTTTGTCGTATCGATAGTGTTCAGGTGTTTCGTCATGACCGTACAGCAAATCTAATTGCTTGAAGACTGGCGTCTGTGATTCTTTGGTAATCATGATGAATGTGAGGTGGATCATCCATTCAACACGTCTGGCTGAGGATAGTGCAGACACCACATCCTCAAATTTTTTCACTGACGTACAGAGCTGTTCCGATATTTATGATGAGGATATTTGTGGAGTCCTCTCCTCCAGTAAATTGTTTAATAGCCCATCGACATTTGTGTTTGGATTTGGCAGGACGACAGAGCTTAGATCTGATCTGTTAGTCTTGGAATCATTTCCCCTCTCCATCAGACATTAGATCTGCTGGTCCGAATTTAACCAGTTAAGTGTGGTAGCTTTAATGGGTTGTCAACAGGTTTAGGTCCACGTGATTGAGACCCTGGCATGTTCACCCACAATCATCACTGCGCCATGGATCGGCTTGATGGTGATGGTAGACTGATAAATTATCGTCGGGAAAATGTTACAGATTGTTGTTGAATACAATTCTGTTTCTGCTGCTGCTGTGGTCTACAACATCAAATGATAACCCAGTTTGAATTGCAATTACTACAATTCAATTCTACTGACTGTCCCCCAGTTCACACCGAGACCCATTCACCCATCAGCCCTGAATTCTCTACCTAACCTGGTTTCTGATGCGGTAACACTTGCATTTTCATATTCTCATTCTGCTGAGGGCCTCTCACTGGTGTCACGCCTCTAATTTGTTACTTTAACTCAATCCATTTAAACTCATTGTCTAAATCGTTTCTCTTCCACAAAGTCAACTTCTGTATTTGAAGTGCATGTGTCTCCCTCTGTTTTTCTCCCTGACCATGATTAAGAGCTCTGTAGTGTCAGTGATGCCAGACTTATGTAGTTTCAGAGTCAAGGAACTTGTCACCATGCGTTATTGTTCAGTTCCCAGTGTACGGCACTCCATGTTGGACAGGATGTTTGGGCATCTTTGACATACTTCTTTGGAAATTGTCCAAAAACAAAAATTGCTGAAAATGTTGCAGCATCTTCTGGAACGAAGGCAGTGTTAAATTTTCAGGTCCAGTGACCCTCTACAAAGCTCTCAGTTTCTCAGCAATTTTGTTATTTTTATTACCAGTATCCATAATTATTTGGTTTGTGAAAATTTGTTCTGTCCCTATTCATTTCTGGAGAAACTCAGCAGGTCTGTCAGCATCTGCAGAGACAGCGAAACAGCGTTAGCATTTCAAGCCCAGTGTGACACTTATTCACAACTGAAAAGCATTGGAAACTTGGCTTTTTAATACCTTGCCAGAGGTGGGAGATAGGTGACAGGGAAAAGAGGGCGCGGCAAAGATAAACGGGCTTTTAGCAGTGGTGAACAAGAAGATGATATAAAATGGGTTTAAATTAAGGTGTGAATGGGGAAAGGGGTTCTCTCTATTGAGTGCAAGATAAAGAAGACACAATCACACAAGGTCATAGGGAGGCCAGGAGGGAGAATGTTGACGATGTGGCATTATAAAGATCTGCCCATACATATGCTTTCACTGTCGAGATCATCACCTCGTTTGGACAAAGGATATCAGGTGCTTGACTTCTTATTGGCACTAGTAAGAGTTTCATGCTGCCTTAGTTTTGTAACAGGGAAAAGAAACAAATCACAGTGTGACGTTTGAGTGAAGTATTGTTTATCTGTCATGTTTACTATAGTTTCAAATTTGCAGTATTTATCTTTAAATGCTTGTTCTTAAAGTTAGTATTGGATGGAGTGTAGAAGGTTGAGGGATTACATTATAGAAGTTTCTAAAATCACGAGAGGTATAGATAGCGTGAATAGCAAGGTCTTTTCCACGTGATGGGGGAGTTCAGCTGTAGAAGGCATAGGTTTAAGGTGAAAGAGGGAAAATTTACAAGGGACGCAGGGGCAGTGTTTTTGCACAGAGGGTGGTGTGTGTATGGAATGAGCTGCCAGAGGAAGAGTGGTAAATGCATGTACAGCTAACACATTTTCAACTCATTTAGACAAACATATAAATGGGAAACATTTCGAGGGCTATGGGGCCAAATGAAAGCAGATGGGACGAGCATAATTTGGAAAACCTGGTCAGCATGGACATTTAGAAAAGCTTCACGCAGGTTCGGTGTGGGTTTGTGAAAGGGAAATTACACTTTACCCTGTAAAATCATGCAAAGTATTTCTGGAGATGTCTGAGAATGTAACAAGCGGACTTGATAAAGGTAGAAACCAGGCTTTCCAGAGATTTTCCTCAAGGTATTACAGAACAAAAGTTCTTACACAAGACAGAAGCTCGTATGATGATGGAAAATATATTAACATGGGATGATGATTGGTTAGCACATAGCAATCGGAGAGTCAGGTTTAATGGGTCTTCATGATAAAGGTATATCTGCTGGAGGACCACAGCTATCAGTCCGATGGCATCAGTTACTTACACTCTATACTGATAGTCTTTAGGAGACAGCTGAGTGCAATATGCATCTGAGTTTGAGGATGACACTGAGAATCAAAAGGTGGGCTGTTATTTAATGGAGAGCGCTTCCAGAAAAAGAACAGTACAAAGGGATTGGAGTGCTCCTGTGTATGAAACATAAAGTCAGCACGCTGATGCAGCAAGTAACTAGGTTGGTACATTAGCCGGCTTCCAGGGATGAAAAGGTTGTGTTATTGAGAATCTCAAAAATGGTGAGGCGATTATTCATTGGGGTTTAAATGAATGAAGAGTGATACTGCTGAAAATTACAAGACACAGAAGGGATTTGAGAATGTAGATGTTGAGAAGTTGTTACCATTCCTGAGTGGAGTCTCGAATTCGAGGACATTGATACCGAATATGAAATATCAATTTCTATCTGATGTCTTCTCTCAGAAGGTAGTGAATGTCTGGAATTCCCTAACACAGAGAGGTATGGAGAGATACAAGGACTCGGCAAGAAAGTGTAGTTAGACCTGGAGTAAATCAGCCATGTTCGTATTAAATGACAGGGAAATCTTGAGGGGCCGAATAGCCTACAGTTGTTCCTATTTATTGATTTCACATATTATGCTTTTGCACAGTAACTGGTTATTTTCCCGGAAGTTGTGTTGTGTAATTCAAATGTAAGGATTTGTTTGAGTTAACGCTGTGTGGGGTATGGGGACTGTATTCACAGTAAATCTGCGTGTGTAACACGACCCACATCTGAAGCAGACTTTGCGGAGAGGGGAAACCTGGAAACAGGGTATGGGGGGTGGGGGGTGTCTCGTCCTGACCCAGCCTGGATTTTCCAAGTACATTTCCAAACCTGCACCTAACCATCGGAGTGGCCGTGATCTGCCCCTGTGTAGCAGGTCTGAAGGGCTGAATGGAACTTCAGAACACAGCGCTGAGGGACAAGAGGGGGCCTTTCGGCCCTTTGACACTACTGCACCAGCAAATAAGGTCGTGGCTCATCTCATTTTGGTCCCAACTGCACGTTTCTCTCCATGCACCATTATCCCTGATTCACCTGTCTATGGAAAATCAGACGAAGCCAGCCTCGATATAATATAAAGATTCAACCATCCCAAACTTCTGGGAAAGAGAATTCTCACTTCAATGAATTCCCACTTTGTGATTTTATTCTCACTCCAGATGTGACTGAGGATGGAGGGTGTCACTCTTTCTTTTTCTAGTCCCACTTGTCCACTGCTCACAACAAATTTTAAATGTAACCAGGTTGGTGACGTGGCCGATGATAAAGGTCTCAGACTGGGTCAGGTTCAGTGATAAGAACAAGTCAGGCAGATTTCTTTAGTCAGCCACAAGTTACTAACAGAACTAATGGAGGAGTATGATGGATCTCTGGGTAGCACTGCTGCCTCACATCACCAAGGAGCTGGGTCCAATTCCAACCTCGGGCGACCCTCTATGTGGAGTTTGAACATTCTCCCCCTGCCTGTGTGGGTTTTCTCCCAGCGCTCCAGTTTCCTGCCACAGTCCAAAGATGTGCAGACTAAAGTGGAGTGCCAATAGTGCCCAGGGATGCGTAGGTTAGGTGGGTTAGTTATGGGATGGAAAATGAAGGGTTACATGGATAAGATTGGGAGGCACGTCCAGGTGGGATGTCGTTTTGTGGGTCAGTGTGGATTTAATGGGTGGAATGTCCTGCCTCCACACTGTAGAGCTTCTCTGACAATGACAACAAATTTAGGATATACAAACACCCAGTGGGAATATACCTGATCCATTCTCCTCAAGGTCTCCTATGTAGTTTTCTCTCATTCCAAGAGTGACCTGTTAAAGCCTTCATAATATAAGCCCTTCACCCCAGGAAACCGTGAAATGAAATATCTCTGAACTGCTTCCAATGTAATTATATCCTTTCTCAGATAGGGAGACACAAAAAACTAATCTCACACTCAGATCATACTGTTTATAATGGCTTTCTCAAAGTGCTGTGAGTCTTTGGAACACTCTTTCCCACGGAGCAATGGAGGCAGAGATATTGAATATTTTTTGAGGCACAGACGGAAGGTTCATGAATAACAACAGAGTCAAGGATTATCGAGGAATGGGCAGCAATGTGCAGAGTGTGGGCAAATGTAGACAGTCCTATCAAATGACACGGCTTCAGAATCTCCAGGAATATAATGCAAAATGAAATGACAATATCGATAAAATGTTAAGGGGAATACAAGATGGCGGCGATCCAGAAGGTCTGCTTTGCTGGGCTCTGCATCAATGCACGGGCAAAGTGTTTCTCTAACCCACCCCATCCCAGCCATTTACTTAAATTTCAACACTAAAAGAGCGATAGAATCTTTACTAATCCCGTTTTGTCAAAGAGAGATGACAAAACATGGGAAAGGATCGAGTAAGTCCCAACAAACAGTGAACCCGTCAGAAGCATCGAGCATGCCTGAGGCTGTAGCTGCGACCCACTCTGCTCGTTTAATAGACCCAGTTGCTCACCAGGCGTTGGTCACTGAGTTCACCAAGTTACGTGAAATAATTGAAGCCATGATTGAAGAACAGTTTAGCCGGGGCTAGAGCCACTCTCAGCCGTGCCACAGAAACATGAGCAGCAACTTGACAGCCTTGGAAACAGAACAGTCGATGCCAAGGGCCGAACTGCAGTGACAGAGACCGTGATCGATTCCTCTCGGGAGAGGATCCTCGCCCATGAAAACAGGTCTGCATCTTAACTGAAGAAGATGACGACCTCGAGAACCGGGGTAAGATGAAGAATATTCACATCGTCGGTTTGCTGGAGCGGACAGAAGGTGGTCAGCTGGTGAGTTTTTTCACGAACTGGCTGCAGTGATTCCTTCACATCGAAACGGATGAAGAGTGAGAAAGTTCATCGGGTTATGGCACGGAAAGTCAGACTCAGACCAACGGCTTCATCCTGTCCTTGCGCGATTACACAGTTATGGGGACAAACAAAGACTGATGGAGTCTTTCAGAACCCAGGGGTTCTGAAATCCACTGGTTTTAATTGACAAGAGCTCCAGGATTATGTTCTTTCAGGACTTTTCAGCGGCGGTGATTCAGGAAAGAAAATCTTTTGATGATATCAAGAGAAGTGTAAGGGAACTCAGGATTCAGTATTCCTTACGGTTCCCTGCTGTGTTCCGTATTGCTTTGAATGGATCCTTGAACCCGTCTGACTCTCCAGAGAAAGCGAAAACTTTTAAAGTAAGCTGGATATTTAGATAATCATGTTTCAATCTTAAAGAAATTTTGTTGGATTTTTCTGGTATTAACCAGTGTTAAATTATAGCTGGGAATGGGTTGAGTCCCCATTTTTAACTTCCTCATTAGTATTACTTCTTTTTTTCTTTCTTTGCTTGTGTCTGGGGTGCAGCTCAAGCTGGAGGGGGTTACAAAGGTATTTGTGTTGACTAAGTGCTGACCGAAGCGCAGTTCATGCCCAATTTTTGTTGTTTATTGCCCTGGATTCCATATTGGTAGCGGGCACAAGATAAAGCTTTGAGATATGTAAGCATCCGCAGTGGGCGGTGGGGGGGGGAGGGGGGAAATTCCCCAATCAAGTGTCATTTGCATTTTGGATTTTATTTCGTTTTTTGGTTTTTTATGTGTTTAGCTTTGGAACGTTTTGAGAGCTTGTTAGTTGTAGTAGTTTTAGTTTGTACAGTTTTTAGGCTCAATGAGCCTTTTTTTCATTAATGATCAGCGATGTGTAATTCGATGTGAAACTCTAGAGTTGAAATGTTGCTACAGTGTGTTATGGATAATGATGTGCTTAAATGTTGTACCTGGAACATTAAGGGGAGCCATCTGCCAGTCAAGAGGAAAAATGCATTTTCTAATCTTCAAAACGAGAGGGTGATGTTGTCCTATTGCAGGAGATGCACCTTGATGACAAGAAACATTTGACGTTACTGCAGGGCGGGTTTGATCGGATTTATTTCTCGTCTTTTAATACTAGGAGTAGGGGAGAAGCCATACTAGTGAAGAAGAATCTTCCATTTAAATTATTAGATTGTATTAGACACTCATGGAAGGATCATTATCCCCAAAGTCTTGAACTATGGGAAATAATACAGTATTTTGAATGTTTATTGCCACCCGGCGCACCCTCTTAAAATCCTGGTAGATGCAATTTCCAAATTAAGTTATCTTGCATCGTAGCACATGATTGTAGAAGGAGATTTCAACTGTCTTGTGGACCCACGGTGGACAGAATGTCCAAATGTCCCCCAGTACCCTCGATATAATGTAAGCAATTAGTGGATTTGTGTGCAGAACTAGAGCTCGTGGATGTCTGGAGGCACATCACAAGTAGGGATTTTATTTTCTCCTTTAACCCACACAAATGGCACACGAAGGTTGATCTCTTCCCAATCCCTGCAACAATCTTAGATACGGTGGCATACTACAAAATTGGGAATATTAGCCGAACATTCCTGCCCCAGAAGTAAGATAGAAGTAACATAAGATTATGTTGTATGCAGATGAGGGTCTGATGTTTTTGTCAAATCCCACAGTTTCGGCAGCTCACGTGATGCAATGCATTAATTCGCTTATCACCTTTTCGGGCTATAAGATTAATTTTACACATTTGTGGCCTTCCCTGTGGGAGGTCGCAGGGAAATACCTGATGTTGAAGGCAAATTCTGGTTTCCTTTCAAATGGTCACGGGGGTGGTTTCCCTATTTTAGTATATTCATTACATCCGTCTTTGATCATTTATTTAACGTGAACTATGTCCATTTGTTTGACAAAATTAAACAAGACCGTCAAAGATGGGAGGCACTTCCAATATCCTGGTTAGGTCGGATAGCTGTTCTTAAAATGAATGTCCTTCCTCATTTACTATACCCCCTGTGAATGCTTGAACTATGGGAAAAAAATACAGTATTTTGAATGTTTATTGCCACCTAGCTCAACCTCTTAATATCCTGGTAGATGCATTTTCCAAAGTAGGTTATCTTGCATCGTGGCAGATTATTGTAGAAGGAGATTTCAACTGTCTTATGGACCCACACAGATATTTCCCAGACAGATATTTTGGAGACTCAATGGCTGGTTTAGCTCTTTTATTTGGCACTATCGGCGACTCTTTATCAAGCTAACCAAATTGAAACTACCCCACAGAGTGTGGGGAGTAGATCTTCCAGATTAAAAGCTATCAATTAAGCTCTTTATTATCCTATGTTAGTGTGTGGACCACTGAGGACTCAGCTTCAATACGGTTAGATATTGAACCCTCTCAGACAAAGTGAAACCTTACTAGTCTGTTGTTCTTAGACAAAATGACAACATTTATGGAGTATTATCATAACCCAATAACTATTTATAAAGTTAAAGCATGAATGCCAATGCGTCAGGTTGAGGGCAATATACCCAAAACCATGTTGCTTACCCCTATAATTTGTATACCGAATTGTCAACCGGAGATAATGGATTCCACGTTTAAACTATGGGAAGCCAGGGGTGTAACTTGCTTGAGTGATTTAGAATTAATAGAATCCCTACAGTGTGGAAACAAGCCCTTGGGACCAACAACTCGACTTCGACCCATCCAGACCAATTCCCCTACCATCCTATGTTTACCCTGACTAATGCTCCAACCTACACATCCCTGAACACTATGGGTGATTTATCAATAGCCAATTCATCTAACCTGCCCATCTTTGGACCCTGGTGCCGTGAGGCCGCAGTGCTATCTACTGAGCCACCACGTATTATTTTAAAGAGAAAGAATGACATCATTTGATCAAATAGCTCGTAAATATGCACTCACTAGAAGAGGCCTCTTCTGTTTTTTTGTCCAGGTCAGAGATTTGCTTTTTAAAAAATACACCTTTAACAGACTCTTACAGATCCGATGGCGAGACGTTGGTGCTTATTGCTTAGAATATACTCTCTGTGAGTACCCTTTTTCATTAGTTGAAGTGTGTCCCCTCAGACGAGACTGTGCAGCTTTGGGATGGCTGCGAGAGAGAGTTGGGGGTTCCGAACAACTCGGAGAGATTGAGAGGACTTTTGTGAAAATGCTCGAAGGAGTTTGATCTGTAATAAGACCCATTCCATGCAGTTGGAAATTCTTCATTGGGTCTATCTGATCCCAGATTGTCTCTCAAATTGCAAAGTGGGATTATCTTCAGCATGTGGAAAATGCAGAATGACTCCAGGCACTCTTACCCTTGATTGTTGTCCTGCTGCAGGCTTCATATATATTGGAGCACTGTGTTAGGTGTGATAGAGTAGGTATTGGGGACTGAATTGGAGATGGACCCGGTTTTTCCTTTCCTGGGCCTGCTCAGGGTACCTGACGGAGATTCACACGAGGAAAAGCATTATATCCTTACCTTCTGTGCTAGGAAACATGTTCTGTTGTGTTGGATGTCTAAAAACCCCGGGTTTTTTGGGTCGTCGTAAATTCTTTATGGAGAATATCCCTTTGGACTTTCTCACTAGTATGGTGCATCAAAAAAAACAGATTTACATAAGACATGGCAGCCCTTTTTGGATTACCACGATGCAGGTTTATCTGTCACATAAAGAAGGGCTTTTATATAGCCATGACGATATTGTCTAATGAATCTAATATCCAATGAGAAACAATTATGAACATAAAGATGTGTCTCAATTAATGGTCTTGAAGAACGAGCGCTATCGTTTTTTTATGGTGAGCTGTACTATGTATTCATTATTTATTGTTTATTTTTGTTTTTTCTTCTGTCCATTTAACGTTTTTAACTTGTTTTCTATGTACATGCACATTAGTGTAATTCAGTTCAGTTATTTGAGTTGTGTTGTTATTGAGTTATTATAATATTAATAATCTCTTTTCAATAAAATTATTTTTAAAAATTAAAATGCCAACGTTGATAGAATAGAGTCCCAAAGAACTCTCATTAGAGAGACCACTTATGCTGCTTTACCCTAAGGGTCACCACATCTTGGGTGATGGGGAGACGTTGAGGTTGAGAGAGCGTCCCCTTCATGGTAACCTCTGTCAGTGTGAGGAACTGAACCTGCGCTGTTGGCCTCCCTCTGCATCACAAACCTGCCGTCCAACGAACTGACTGGGAGGCAGTGTAACTGTTACAGACAGAAACAATCACATACAAAGAGCAAGAGAAACTTTCATAATAATGAAAATGGCAAATTCACATCACGGTCAAGATAACGGCTGAGGGTAAAAATGTTCTCTGCTCGAAATTGTATTTTATAACAAGACATGTTTAGAAGCTGTCTTTGATTTAATATCATTAAGGTGAGTCAAGTGAAATAACCAGAATTACTAAGTGTGATTGGAATCTATAACCATAAAATAAGTGTAGATTTCTTGCTTGGTCTGTGTAAAGCATGCTGACCGTCGTATGAAAGTATAACGCAGATGGAATATATTGTTAGGAGAGTGCGTTCCATGGGAAATGCCCTCGAACAGGCACTTGAAGAAAAATGGGGTAAAAGTGCCGGAGTGCCGTCTGGTCAATCATGATGGGTGGGAGAATCGGGCTGGTATTGAATGAGAGGGACACCATGGGGTGGGGTAGGTAGCTAATGAGGTGAGTTCGATAATAGCACCAGGAAACTAGCTCAGCTTTGTACAGACAGTCCCTCTGTCACACTCAACGAAAATGAAACTGAGACAAATTACTGTTTTATACAGGTCAACGTATCGAAGATTCTGCAGTCCTCCCTCCCAGTTACAAAGCTGCAGGACAAATGCTTATTCAAAACTCTCTATCGCCTGAACTCATACTAATATACCATTCACTCATAACTCTTCATAATACTGACCCGTGTTGCATGGTACTATCGAAATGTCTTCATTTCAGCATTCTGTAACAGTGAACATATCTTTCCATGAGATTTTTTCTCAGTCTCCCCTCACTGTCTCTATCCCAAAACACACGTATTTACAGTCATACGGTTCTACTGAACGAAACAGGCCCTTCTGCCCAGCTGGTCCATGCCAAACAAAATGTCCATCCACACTCATCCAATTTCTCTGCCCTTGCTCTGTATCCTTTAATCTTTTCCTATCTGTGTATTTGTCCAAATGCCTTTTCAATGTTGTTATTGTACCCATCTCAACCACTTCCACTGGCAGCTCAGCCCATAAGTACACCATACTCTGTGTAAAAAAAGTTGCCCCTACGGGTTAATTTTCATTTTATTCCTCTTGAAGCATTAACGGATGTCCTCTAGTCCTCAATTCCCCAACACTGCGAAAAAAATTGAAGTCTTCAACCCTATGCACGTCTCTCATAATTTGATAAGATCCAAACTTCTTGTTGTGGTTCTGTTCGCCGAGCTGGGAATTGGTGTTGCAGACGTTTCGTCCCCTGTCTAAGTACATCCTCAGTGCTTGGGGGCCTCCTGAGAAGCGCCTCTGTGATGTTTCCTCCGGCATTTATTGTGGTTTGTGTCTGCTGCTTCCGGTTGCCAGTTCCAGCTGTCCGCTGAAATGTCTGGAACACAAATTCCCAGCTCAGCTAACAGAACTACAACAACGATCACCCAAGCTACAAATCTTCTCACAAACTATCTACACTTCTATAAGAACCCCCTTCAGTTTCCTAGGCTGTAAAGAAATAAGTTCTAACCTGTCCAACTTCTCCCTATAACTTAAACCCTTTAGCACAGGAAACAACTCTGAAATTTCTTCTACACTCTTTCTAATTTAATAATATCCTTTCTAGAGCAAGGTGAACAAAACTGAACCCAATACTCCAACTGCAGCCTTACCAACTTCCTGTATAATTGCAACATAACGTCACAACTTCTATACTCAATGCCCTGATGAAGGCCTGTGTGCCAACCGCTTTCTTCACTGTCCTGTGTATCTGTCACCCAAATTTCAGACAACCGGTCTCCTAATCTCTAATGTCCTTTGTTCCACTACACTCCTTAAAGCACTCTCGTTCATCATTAAACACCTACCTGGATTTGATTTTCCAAAATGCAAGACGTCACCCTTGCCAATGTTAAACTTCACATGCTATTTCTCAGCCCACTTCCACTGCCGATTAAGGTACTGCTGCAATTTCTGGTAATGTTCCTCATTGGATCCCTTCTATTTTAGTGTCATCTGCAAACTTACTAACCTTGAGTCGTGCACTCTTGTCCAAATCATTGATATAGATAACAAACAGCAAAGGGCCCAGGACTGACCCCTGAGGCACTCCACGAGTCACAGGCCTCCAGTCCGACAAGTATACCTACACCATAGCCATTTGCTTCCTAACGCCAAGCCAATTGTGTTGCCAATTTGCCAGATTACCTTGGATCCATGCGATCTAACCTTCTCGAGCTGCCTACCATGTGGAACCTTATCAAAGGCCTTACTGAAATCCATATAGCCTATGTCCACCACCCTGCCTTCGTCAACCTTCCTGGTCACTTCCTCAAAAAAACTGCGAACAAAATTTGTAAGGCATGATCTGCCATGCACAAAGCTATGTTGACTTCTCCAAATCAAACTCTTTCTTTCCAAATGCAGGTACATCTTATCTCTCAGAACCTTCTCAAGTGGTTTACCGAAACCAGACGTGAAGCTTACTGGTGCATACTTCCCAGGCATTTATTTGCAGCCCTTTTTGAAGAAGGGCACTCCATTTGCTACTGCCCAGTCTTCCGGGACTTTGGCCCTGAACTGTCTTCTCTCGCCTCTTTCAGTGCTCTTGGATATATCTGGTCAGGACCAAGAGATTTATCTGACATTATGCATTCTAATATGTTCAACAGCACCTCTACTGTGATATTAACGTTACCAAGATATGACAACTAACCCCACCAAAGATCACAGATCTTCATGAATTTCTTCATGGTAAACACAGAGGGGAAATTGAGGACCTCGCCCATCTGTTGTGGTTTTACACATGAATGCCCACTTTGCATTTTAAGGCGTCCTATTTTCTCTCTAGTCGCTCTTTTTCTTTACTATACTGAAAGCACATCTTTGGATTCCCTACTTTTCTCTGCCAAGGCTATGTCATACCCCCTTTTCGCCCTCCTGATTTCCTTCTACAGTAAACTCCTGCATCCCTTGGTTCTTTCCAGAGATTCCATTGATTCCAGCTGGCTGAACCTGAGCTACGCCTTCTTTTTGCTGCTCAGAGCGTGACTATCTCTTGTCATCCAGGGTTCTCTCTTCCTGCCTCACTTTCCCTTCACCCTCAAAGAAACATATAGACCTTGAACTTGAGATGTCTCACTTTTAAAGGACTCCCACTTACCAGAGATCATTTTGCCTGAAAACAAGCTACTCCAATCAACGTTTGCAAGTCCCTGTCTATTTCCAACAAAATTCGCCTCGCCCCAAATTAGAACTTGAATCTGTGGACGAATTCTGTCCTTCCCATAACTGTTTTAAAAGTAATACAATCCAATCACCGGTCCCAAAATGCTCCCCCACTTTACCTCCGTCACCTATCCTGCCCTATGTCCCAACGGTAGGTCGAGTTTGTCCCTTCCCGAGTAGGACCCTCTACATGCTGCTTGTGGAAGCTTTCCTGAACACACTTAACTAATTTCTTTCCATCTTAGTCCTTAAAACTCTGGAAGTTCCAGTCTATGTTAGTATAATTAAAATCACCTATTATGACAACCCGATTGCTCCTGCAAGTCTCGCCACTCTCCCTGCATATTTGTTTCTCTAATTACCATTGATTATTTACAGGCTTATAGTGCAACCACTATAACATCACCAACCCCCTCTTACTTCTTTGCACCATTCACAAAACCTCACTGGAAATGATCTCAGTTATTTCATCTTTAATACAGGAGTGGTATGCGCCTGAGTCGGAACTATTGGTATTTAAACTGTTTCAATTTACATCTCTCCTTCCCAGTGATTGTCACACACACAGCACCCCTTGTCAAGGGGCAATGGAGATACAGAGCTGTAAATGGATGGGAGCTGCACATCCTGTCACTGCTAGCATTGGCTGCAAGTTTCCCCACACTGGGCAGTGATCTAACACAGCGTTACCGAACAATGCAAAAACCTGATTTTATATATGAATGAACCAGTGTGGACTGCACAGCTCCTCACGCTGGACATTTAGCCCAGTATTATAGATCAAGTATTGGTGTGGGCTGCACAGAGTTCCACTCTGGACATTGCTGGGTTGCGTTCAGTAGTCCGCTAGCTGGATCTACACAGTGCTCCATCCTGAACATACAATGGATGGGCTGGTTAGTTGAGTTGGATTGCGAATGTGAGAGAACTAAACTTCTGGCAATGCCTTTATTTTGTGTTTTCATTCTTGTGATTGGACCCTTCAAATCCTGTCTCATCAGATTAGACCTGACCCTCTGGATGAGTGATAGTGACTGTTGTTGCAGCATCTGGGTCTGCAACATGACCAACAAATTGAGCAAAGGCTGCAGAGAGGACAGTCTCCGTAAAATCGCATGAGGGAATCAGTCAGATCAGCCGTGCTCTTAGTGAATGGTGGGCAGGATTGTGTGGACCACGAATGCAATTTATTCATATATTTCTGTTTGTTAGAGGCAAAAAAAACCTTCTCTCCCAGTGGCCAAACCTGTTGGGGAGTGAGGCACCTCCTGCTGTCCCTGCGTAACAGGACCCTGGGACCTCACAAGCCTCTAGATTTCCCAGTGACGGTCTCGAGCAGTTGAGTGACTGCCTCCTGTTCCTGTGTCCCAGACTCGAGCAGTTGAATGGCTGCCTCCTGTTCCTGTGTCCCAATCTCAAGCAGTTGAGGGATTTCTTCCTGTTCCTATGACCCAGTATCGAGCAGTTGAGTGACTGCCTCCTGTTCCTGTTTTCCAGTCTCGAGCAGTTGAGTGACTCCCGCTTGTTCCTGTGTCCCAGTCCCGAGCATTTGAGTGACTGCCTCCTGTTCCTGTGTTCCAATCTCAAGCAGTTGAGGGACTTCTTCCTGTTCTTAGTCCCAGTCTCGAGCATGTTGAGTGACTGCCTCCTGTTACTGTGTCCCAGTCTTGAGCAACTGATTGATGCCTCCTGATCTCAAGTTTGTGAAAATAGATGTCCTCCTCTTGCTACTGACTCACAGGCTCTAATCGCTCTGTGCTCACCTGCTGCTCCTGTGGATTGGACTTGAGGGACTGAATGGCCTCTTCACATCCCTTACAGCTTCTCTTGACTAAAGGCCTTTCTCCTGTTTCTGTAAAATACTATCAAGATCTGAATGATGCATCTTTGTATATGACTCTCAGTAATTGAGCAAACAAACTGACTGAAAGAATTCAGAACCGGAATAGCCTCTTCCTGTTCCAGTGTTACACACTCAAGAGTCAACAGAGTCTCAGTGATGTACAGCACGGAAAAAGACCTTTCGATCCAGTCGTCCATTCTGACCAAATATCCTAAATTAAACTCGTCCCACTTGTCAGCACTTGGCCCATATCCCTCTAAACCCTTCTCATGCATGTACCTAATCAAATGCCTTTTAAATGGTGTTACTGGACCTGCCTCCACCCACCTCTTTTGGGGGCTCAGTCCATAAACACAGCAGTCTCTCTTTGAAAGTGTTGTACCTCATTTCCGTTTATAAATCTTTCTCCTCTCACCTTAAACCTTTGTCCTCTAATTTTCGACTCGCCTATGCTGGGGTAAAGACATTGACTGTTTACCTTTTCTATGCCCCTCATGACTTTATAAACCGCTATAAGGTCACCCCTCAGCTTCAACACTTGAAAATAGCCCCAGCCTATTAAAACTCTCCCTGTAGCTCAAATCCTGCAATTCCTGCAACATTTTAAAAAATCTCTTCTGCACTCTTTCAAGTTTGACAACATCTTTCCGACAGCAGGGAGACCAGAATTAAAGGCAATATTACAAAAGTGGCCAAACCAATGTTCTGTACAGATTTAACATGTCATGCAAATACTTCGACTCAATACTTCGACGCACCAATAAAGGGGAGATCACCAAGTGCCTTCTTCACTGCGCTGTCTACCTGTGATGGCACTTTTAAGGAACAGAGAACCTTCACCACAACGTGACACAGTACCTCAGTGGCTAGCATTGCTACCTCACAGCACAGTGATCTGGGTTTAGTTCTATCCTTGAATAAGTGCCTGTCTGGTGTTTGCACATTCTCTCCGTGTCTGCGTGAGTTTCTTCCGGGTGTTACATTTTCCCTCCACAGTACAAAGATACACAGGTAAGGGTAGATTGGCCATGCTAAATTGCCCCAAGTACCCTGGGATGTGTAGGCTAGGTCAATTAGCCATGGGAAATGCAGGCTCGGGGGGATAGGGTAGGGGTGTATCCAGTGGGATACGGTTCCGAGGGTCGATGTGGCCTCAATGGGCCGAATAGCCTCTTTCCTCCCTGTAAGGATTCGATAATTTCAATGGAGTTTTCTTTGATTGGCCACTTTTGACAGGACTTGACCTACATGTCTTGCCCTGATTTATCTTTCAAAATGCAACACCTCACATTTATCAAATTAAACTCCATCTGCCACCGCTCGGTTCACCTAACCAAGTTTCCACTGTGTTCTGAGATATCATTCTTCACTGTCGACTACACCACCAAATTTGGTATTATCTACAACCTTACTGACCATACTTCATATACTCAAATGTAAATGATTTGTATCAGTGACAAAAGGCAGTGGACCCACTATTGATCTTTGCGGCACGCCACTGGTCACAGGTCTCCAAGTTTAATGAACAAATGTCCACTGTCACGCCCTGTCTCCAATATTCAAGAAAAAATTGGATCTAAATGGCGAGCTCTCCCGGGATCCCAGGCAGTCTAACCTTGTTAACCAGGCTACCATGTAGAACATTTGATGAGAAAGTGAGGACTGTAGATGCTGGAGATCAGAGCTGAAAATGTGTTGCTGGAAAAGCGCAGCAGGTCAGGCAGCATCCAAGGAACAGGAGAATCAACGTTTCGGGCATAGCCCACAGTTTGGTTTTCTTAATGAATTCCATAAAGACAACATCCACTATCCTGCCTCATCAATCATCTTCATCACTTCCTCAAAAATTCCACCGAGTCAGTGAGACGTCATCTCCAATGTACAAAGCCCTCTTCAGTCCTTGTCCTTCCAAATGCATATACATCCTTTCCCTCAAAATCCCCTCCAACAATTTAGTCACCATTGACGTCAGGCTCACCAGTCTATAGTTACATGGTTTTTCCTTCCTTTCTTAAATGATGACACTACGTTAGGAGCCCTCCAGTATTTTGGCACCTCACCTGTTGAAATCAATGATACAAATATATCAGCAAAATGCAGAGCAATCTCTTTCATAGCTTCCCACAACCTTGTGCGATATAACTGATCAGGTCCCAGGGATTTGTTCACTTTTATGTGTTTTAAAATGACCAACACCTCCTTGTATACAGATACTTTTCAAGCTATCACTATACATTTCTTCATTCTCTCGCTCTTGTAACTCCCTCCACATTAAATACTGAGGAGAAATACTTGTTTCTTATCCCTCCCATCTCTTGTGGTTCCACACATAGGTAGCCTTCCTGATCTTTAAGGTGCCCTATTCTCTCCCTAGGTAATCTTTTGCCATGAAAAGATTTGTAGAATTTCTTCAATACCTCGTTAACCCTATTTCTAATTTTCGTGGCCCGATTTCCGAGTTGACTATATACTTACTGCCTTTATACTCTGGGGATCCACTTGATCTCAGCTCTGTTTACCTGACATATGCCTCCTTCTTTACCTTAATATATCAATATATTTAGTCATCCAGCACTCCCTGCACCCACCAGCCTTGCCCCTCTCACTAATAGGAACACGTTGGCTCTGGACTCTCTGAAACCAAGTTTTGATGGCCTTGCATTTTCCAACCATCCCTTTACCTGTGAATAGGGTATTCCAATTAGCCTTTCACAGGGCTCGCCTAACACTTTCAAAATTGGCGTTGTTTAAAGTTAGAACTTTATTGTTTACATCAGGTCTTTCCTATTCCATAACTAGTGTAAAAGTAATATTTTGCGTAACAGACTTGAATGTTAAATAAATACTTCCTGCCCCTCTGTAACAGGCTCGTGAGGCTGAATGGGATTCTCCTCTCCCTGTATAACAGCCACGAGACTTTAAATGATTCATCAACACCTGGATTACGAGCAGCCAATAAACTTTATCTGATGGAGGTACAACCCTTCTCAGTTACAGAAACAAAGAACTCCAGGTGTCATCTCAGTGACACCTCATGCAGCTGCAGTGACAAATCCTTTTATTTTGAATGATTTTGTTGGCAAAATGTACTAATATTCCAGCGTTCCACCTTTTCAAGTAGCAACAGGCTAATATGGACTGAATGGCCTTCTCCTATCCTTCTGTAAGAGGCCCATAGGGACAGAATTGCTTCGACCTGTTCCTGAGCAGCAGTCTCAGTGGTCTGTCTCAAGGTTATGAAAGGATTTGAAAACAGGGCGTTTAAAACCCGGAGTAGCCTCACACTGGTCAATAAGTACCATACTGAAGGTTAAGGCATCTAGAAACATGCCCATCCGTCGTTATTTTTTATGCAGCCGATCTGTTATTTTATTTCTGCCTCCTTTCATAAACAGAGTGAAACATATTTCGAGCCCTGCAGTGTCCTGTTAATGCTCTCATATACAAGGCAAAAAAGATTTAAAAGATTTAAATGTTTATGGTCCATCACTCAGCAACCCTCATCCACTCCATCCAAACACACTAAATGTTCCCTTTTATAGTGTTATGAAAAGTGATGTATCGAACTGTTGAACTGATCCTACTTGTTCAGTGACTGTGATGAATGCCAGTCTCCATGGATTCTAATCATCCCAGTGGAGGGTTTCCCTCTTTCAATCATAAATGGGCGCCGTTCAATGTGTTACCCCATAACATGAGCAGAGCATCACCGACAGCACTGACAGGGATCAGCAGCTCCAGAGAAAAGGGGAGGAGAGATCAGAATCTGAGAACATTAGACTGGAATGTTCCAAAATTGGATCAGAATCTGAGAACATTATACTGGAATGTTCCAACAATGGATCAGAATCTGAGAACATTAAACTGGAATATTCCATCAATAAAAAGGAGTTTGTCCGATTATGTTTGTTATCTTTCTGGATTTGATTGGTTGCCATTATAATTGCAGATCTATTACGTTCTTCGCATTATTCAATATTTTTATTATCCCTTCCTGGCTATCGTTGGTGTTCCTGGTAAGTGTCACTGTCCTTTTTTTTCTATAAACTCGTTATGACTGAATTTCTGTTCTTTCATATATTCTACACTTCTACCCACTATTATTGTTCCTGTTGAAATTCTGAATCCAGATATTCACCATCCAGACCACTACTAACTACATTAATGAAGGTGTTCAATTACTGTCTCCCTCTCTGCGCTGGCAGTGTTACTCATGGGTCTCCATGTTGAAATATTTAGTTTCAGCGGAGAACTACAACTTATTGTATCATGGCCTTCGTTATTTAAATATTACGAGCATGGAGGTCAATCTCCACTGTTCTGTTTACAAACTCCACTTCCTTCCACTGTTTCCATCCCATTCCTGGTCAATGTCTGCTGCTGAAGCTGACGAGTCACAACTGTGGGTGATCCCTTTGACCATGAGCTGATTCCTGACACCATTCCCTGACCATTTCTAACTTGAAATACTCCACACTCCAGAATATATCTTTATGGTTTATTCCATCTGCTGTTTGAACCTTGAGCTATGAAATACAGTCTTAATGAAGCTAATAATCTGCTGCTGATGCTCCTGGCTTCAAACCTGCCAAAGCAAATCTGATTCGACCTCACACCAAACTCCCATCCATCTGTCATTCATGTGCACGCCGATATATATTGCTGTTTTTTTCTGGCAATACCTTTATTTTGACATTTTCAAACACTTTATCTCATCTGTCCATGAAAGTTTTCTCATTCTCTCTCTGTCGATTATCCAAAAGCCTGCCAATTGTTCGTGTTTAAAATAGTTTCCTCCATGTGCGTTCCTTCTCAAACAATGCGTTTCGCATTCAACCAGGCCAATCGCGCGCACACACGGACTCTCTCTCTCACACTCTGACGAACACACACACACACATACACACACACACACACACGCAGAGAGAGCAAACCTTCCCGTTGGAGACAGTAATCTGATGCGAGTATAGTTAGCATGATAGTAAAGTTTGCAAAACTCTCTATGCTGGGCAGATAGTGCAGTTTACTGAGCAAAACACGAGCATGGTCTGCACAGCTCTCCATGTTGGGCTGTCATCTTGTCCCAGTTTATGTTTGTTTGTGGTGTTCTGTGAAGCAGATTCAGAATTTGATATAACAAACCATTTCAGCCGATCTGACAATGCCTTTATTCAATGTTCTCATTCTTGTAATTATATTCTCGAAGATCTCACTTCTCCAGTTAGTCCCACTACCCTGTCTTTTTCCGCATATTTCCACAACCTCCTCCCAGTTAATTAACTGTCTGTTTCTGTCTTTAATGTGAATCTCTCTGTCCCTCTGTATCATTCCCGGGCCTTGGGTTTTGTCTCCCTAATGTATCGAGTTCTGGCATTGTGTAGCTCAGAAATAATGAAATGGCGTGTGTCAGGCTGTTTTTCACTTCCCGGTATGTCCCATGTGATTGCCCATGGAGAGGCGTGTTTCAGAAGTTATGAGACACATCCTTGTAACTTGGACTGTACCTGTATTTGCCAACTCAGGTGACCTTGCGATCAGTAACACGGGGAAGCTCATTGAGTAAAGTACCAAGCATCTAAATTGTGTGAAAATGCTGTCACTTTTTTTAAAAAAGGTTATTTCCTCTTTTCTTAACAAGAGATCTTAAAGTCCAAACTGCCGACTGTAAACGGCTCAAGTAAATAACTTTTAGGGTTTTAGGGTTTTTAATAAATAGTAGTAACAATGGCCAGCTCGCACAGACCAGGCTTTCTCGTTCTTTTTCCTTACCAGGTGCTTGTGTCCCAGAAGGGTTGGAAGTTTTAGTAAATTATCCCTAGCTCCTGTTCTCTCTGAAGCCTCACTTGATGCTGTTTCCTCCTGGATTGGAGAACTGTATGTCTGAATGCTCCTTTTTACCATGGAGTGTGTTTAGGTGATGTTAGTATATTGGAACAGTTCATTTGTAGAAGGTATTGTATCCAATATTCGGTTAAGGTTTCCAATAGTTAAGTTATTCTAAAATCCTCTTCATTTTGTATGGATTATCATTAGAGTGTTTAAATTATTATGTTTTAATTAATGGTGAGTGGTTTGGCGAGTAGCATCATATCTGGAAATTCCACTTCGCATCTGCCTTTAAAATAAGAAAATGTTGGCATCCAATCTACCTTCTTGAAATAGTTTGAGTCAGTCTGGTTGGTCTATAACAAACTGGGGACTCTTGTCTGTTTCTAAATCGGTAACACCACATTGGGTTTAGAATTACAATCCCTACAGTCTGCAAACAGGCCATTCGACCCAACAAGTCCACCCCGACCCTCCGAGGAGTAACCTACGCAGACCCATTCCTATACCCTATTATTACACATTTACCCCGACTAAGGTACCTAACCTACACATCCCTGAGAACTATGAACAATTTATCATGGTCAATTCACCTGACATGCACATCTTTGGATTGTGGGAGGAAACCAGAGAATCCAGAATAAGCTCATGCAGACACGGGAGAGTATGCACCGGGAGACTATTGGGTTCAAATGTCGTGTATGGTAATTGTTCCGGATGTTGAATTCGTTTGGTTTAAAATGTGTTTTGTGTATAAAGATTCTTTCAGTCACTGAGAGTTCTCTGGGTGTGGAAAAGTGAAGTTGGGGGGTTTACAAAAGGTAATAAAGGCAAATATGTAGGAATTGGCAGACAAGCTGGAGTTGGGGTTGTGTTTGTCTGTGAGAAAATGAGAGATAATTACAGCTATAGCTCAGCAATTACATTTGGTGAAACTGTCATCAGACTCTTTGGAAATGTTTCGAATTCAATTTCAAATGAGGCACCTTGAACATGAGAAGGAATTGAAACCATTTAAATTAAAATGAGAAGTAGAAATAAAAGAAAAGAAAATGAAGAAGTAAGAGAGAAGAAAAGAGAGTTTCAACTTCAATATTTAGCAATTAGAGAGGAAAGTTGACATAAAAGGCGGAGATGAACGTAGACGACAGGCTGGATGAGGAGGATAGTCAGGATGAGCAACCCTTTAGTAGCCAAAGGCTTGATGGGGATCTGTTTAAGTATGCCCCAGGCATTATCTAAATTTGATGAGAAGGATGGGGGAGCCTTTTTTATTTCATTTGAGAAAGTGGCTAAACAAATGCAGTGATCAGTTACCGTGTGGACTTAGTTGAACCACACAGAGCTGATAGGTATTTGTATCCCGAGTAGTAGAGGTATCTGGCCATTGTGCGGTGGTGAACCAAGCCATCTGAAATGCATATAAGCTTGGGCCAGAAGCCTACAGACAGCGTTTCTGGAATGCAAATCAAGCTGCCTCATTAAACGCACATTGAGTTTGAAAGAATCAAACAAAGTAATTTTGAAAGGTGCGGAAGGGCATTAAAAACAGAGCAAAACTATGGCACACTTAGAGAGATTCTTCTTTTGGAGAAGTTCAACAATTCACTTCCTGCAGTCGTGAGAACTCGTGTGGAAGAGCAGAGAGTTACAATGGCAAGAGTAGAAGCTGAAATGTCTGATGATAATAATTTGTTTCAGAAATCAAAGTTTGGTTTCTGTGAGAGATTGAGAAGAATGTGCGAGATCTTCTTAAAACATATCCCTGTGAGAGTAAGGCTTACTTGCCAAGGCCAGGAGTAGCAGGTAAAGGGTTTTCAGCATTAAGAGACAGAGAAGCATATAATTCTTTAATGCTGAGACACGAGGAGCTATGTCATTCAGAAGGACTATTGGAGAGATGAGAAGTGCTCCATTATGTAATCAGTGGTTGGAGTGTCCAGTAGAAACATCAACAAATTTATTCCACAATGGGGAAGGAGGCCTTGAGCTCAGTGTTGGCATTACAACATTTCAGCATTTAAATTGCCACTAACATACCTGAGACAAATCTTTATCACTGATCGTGACCACTTAACATTTTTGGAGACGTTCAGGCCAAAAAATACCAGTCTGTTGCGATTAAAACATTTACCTGTGAAAGTAAGGTTTATGAGTATAGGCCAGGAGTAGCAGGTAAAGAGGTTACAGCATTAAGAGGTACAGAAACATGTAATTCTTTTATGCTGAGAAATAAGGAGCTATGTCATTCAGAAGGACTATTGGAGAGATGAGAAGTGCTCCATTATGTAACGTGTGGTTGGAGCGTCCAGTGGAAACATCAACAGATTTATTCCACAATGGGGAAGGAGGCATTGAGAAGGTGTTGGTGGTACAACATTTCAGCATTTAAATTGCGAATAACATACATGAGACAAATCTTTATCACTGATCGTGGAACCTTAACGTCTTTTGGAGAAGTTTAGGGAGAAGAATACCAGTCTGTTTCAATTGAGCTTATTATTGCTGCCATTCAATTTGAAATTATACAGGTGACAGGGCGAGAAAACCTAAGTTTTGACACATTCTGGAGAGTTGGATGAAGAAAGACAAAGGCATTCTATGGCAGGAGTAAAATGACTGAAATCTAATCTCGTTGAGAACATTTATATACTCAGAGTCAATATAATATATATGCATTGCAGTCATAGAATCACAGAGTCATAGAGATGTACAGCATCGAAGCAGACACTTCAGTCCATCCCGTCCATGCAGACCAGATATCCCAACCCAATCTAGTCCCACCTGCCAGCACCCGGCCCATATCCCTCCAAACCCTTCCTATTCATATCCCCATCTAAATGCCTCTTAAATGTTGCAATTGTACCAGCCTCCACCACATCGTCTGGCAGCTCATTCCATACACGTACCACCCTCTGGGTGAACAAGTTGCCCTTTAGGTCTCTTTTATATCTTTCCCCTCTCACCCTAAACCTATTCCCTCTAGTTTTAGACTTCCCGACCCCAGAGAAAAGACTTTGCCTATTTATCCTATCCATGCCCCACATAATTTTGTGAATATCTATAAGGTCACCCATCAGCCTCCGACGCTCCAGGTAAAACAGCCCCAGCCTGTTCAGCCTCTCCCTATAGCTCAAATCCTCCAGCCCTTGCAACATCCTTGTAAATCTTTTCTGAACCTTTTCAAGTTTCACAACATATTTCCGATAGGAAGGAGACGAGAATTGCACGCCATATTCCAACAGTGGCCTAACCAATGTCCTGTCCAGCCGCAACATGACATCCCAACTCCTGTACTCAATACTTTGACCAATAAGGGAAAGCATACCAAGCGCCTTATCACTATCCTATCTACCTGCTACTAATAAAGGAAGATTAGGAGGTCTAAAATGAATCCATCTTTGTATAATGATAGATCATTTTATTAAAGGTGGAGTTGTGAGGATGCTATCACTATAAAAAGGTTATTTTCTCTTGTTTTTTTAAGAGACATTTTAAAGGCAGAGGTGCAGACCTGCTGTCTGAACACAGTTTAAGTAAATAACTGAGGAGGCCTTTCGGTTTTATTAAATGGTGGTAACAATCGAAGGGCAGTGGCCAGCTCTCCCAGACCAGGTTTGCCCGTTTTGTTTTGAGCTGCAGCATTCAGAAGCTGCTGGAGTTCCCAGCAGGGTTAGAAGTTCCACTACATGATCCCTAGCTGCTTTTCTCTCTGAGATGGTTGTTGATGTTGGTTTCTCCTGGATCAAAAAACTGCATGTAAGAATCTGTATTTGAATATATCTTTGTGCCGAGTCGTGTATACAAAGAAGGTACGGTATCTACTGTTTGTGTAATTGTTCAACATATAAGCTATCCCAAAATGTTATTTTCTTTGATTGTATTTTTACTAAAGCATTTGAATAGATTATATTCGGCTTAATGTCGAGTGCCTTTACCAGTCACAACATTTCTGGGAAGCACACTTCACATCTATATTCAAAATAAGGAAAGGTTTGGGTCTAAGTGGCCTTCTTAAAATATTTTGCAGGGATCTGGTCTGGTCCACAACGCTTGTAGCCGAGGGGTTTCTGACTGACTCCTGTTATTGAAAAGTTAGTGGAAGTGCTGGGGATGGTTTGCTGGAGCTTGTGCTGTGAGCTGCCTCGGACATTCAGAGAAACCGGTGGATTTGGTGACCCAACTTTGGATGGAGCGTGGGGACTATGGTAACAGCATCTGGATGTGTAACATGAACACCAAATGGAACAGAGGCTGCAGACAGGGAAGCTCTGAAACCACGGATTGAGTGTGTGTAGGGAAAGGGATCTGCTGTATCCACCCCAGGTTTTCCAGGAACAGCTTCCCAAGCTTCACTTAACCCAGGAGCAGAGTGTGAGGGGACCCTGACTGAACAAGGACCTGGTCACAGAGCGGTGTCACCTCCTTCAACACGACCCACAGCTTCACGTCAGGGTGAAGACGGTGCTGCCAGGGGCTGTTAGGGTCACAGTTTCATTCAGCTTCTGTGATCCGAAACTTTCCAGGGAGGGCTAGGTGACAGCTCCATCATCTCCCAATATCTCAACATCAATGTCACCATTCGGTGACAGAGGATGTATATAGAGGATGAGGTCAATACATTGCTTCTCCCTCAGCGGGAAGCTGCCAGGTGTATCCTTATTTTCCCAGTATAGTGGGATTCCCAAGATGTACATGGTATCCACAGAGTAGCCATTTCATGGGGAGAGGTCGAGGAACTGAAGGAGCTCTCACTCTATTCATGTTAAAGTGTGTACATGTACAATACATCATGTTGGTGAATACCCCTATCCTGAAAGCAGCCACAGTTCCTTCATTCAGAAGCAGGCAGCCATTCCCATCGTCTATGGGTTTCCATGTCGAAAGGAATAATTGTGTCTTGGATAAAAGCCGTCCCCTTGATACACGTTTCAAAACATCATCCCCACCACCAACGAACTACAACAAAATATTCCACATGTACGGAGAGCAATGGGGTCACTTGCAGTGTCAAGGAGCAGACGATCAGGGATGGAGAAAAACCTCCCATGTCTGAACGGGTCTGAGTGAACCCCCCAGTATACAATATCACTAAGTCCTGTAATCCCTCTCCATTTCAGTAACATACTGCCTTCTATTACTCCTGTAACTGAAATTACAGGTTATATTTTGTTGTATTGCACCTGCCAAATTATTATCCATTGCCTTTAACTTTCTGCATCTATTTGCAGACACTCCACCCTCTCCTGATAATTTAATCTCTTGCTTATCCAAGCAACATCACCAAACTCAGTATCTGTATATCTGTTCCATCCTCCTGATCATTGATATAGATTGTAAATAGTTGAGGTAACCGCACTGGTCATTGTGTGACTCCACTGGTGGCATTCTGTCAAGCTGATTAAGACTGACTTATCTGGAGAGCCTCCTTCCTGTTTGATACACCGTCCTCCCCCTTTACAGTGTCACACGGTCGAAATCCTGAGTATGGACGAGGAGCATCAGTCAGGAATCCAACCCCTCGAATCTGCTCCGCCATTGAATATAATCATGGCTAATGTTATCGCGGCCTCTGTTCCACTTTCCTGCTATCTCTCCATCCTAAGACACCTTCTTTGCAGGAATCAGTTGAAGGAACCATCTCTGCACTCCGTCCAATGTAACAATACACTTTCTTCATTGAGTAGAAAAAATCTTTACACACTACTCCAATGTGATCTCACTAAGATCCTGTAGAAGATGCAGCAAAAAATTTACCAAGTTGCTGAAAGGTTCCCACCCAGTTTAGAGCTGTCTCAGCTCTCTCGGGTAATACACAGCATTGTTTAAAATCGTTGTCCTTCTCTACTCCACATGCATAACGGGAGATCTGGAGAAAATCTCACAATGATGCTTGAGAAGAGCATAAATAAAGTGGCGAGATGACCTCTAACATTAATTTTAATTAGAATCTGACCTTCGGGGAGGTGCCAGAGTACTGAAGAACAATTAATACGATTCCACTTCGCAGTAATCATGATTTGAAAGTGTCGGTGTTGGACTGGAGTGTCCAAAGTTAAAAATCACGCAACACCAGGTTATAGTCCAACAGGTTTAATTGGAAGCACACTAGCTTTCGGAGAGCTGCAACTTCATCAGGTGATTGTGAAGGACAAAATTGCAAGGCACCGCATTTATAGCAAAAAATTACAGTATCATGTAACTGAAATTAGACATTGAAAAAGACCTTGATTATCTGTTGAGTCTTTCATCTGTTCGAATACCATGATAGTTTAGCTTCTTCCGTGTGTAAATCAAAAAAAAACTTATTAAAAAAGTTGCATTCTAAGGCTAACTGTAACAATTGGGTTAGCTAGACAATATGTTGAAGGTGTTAGCACCCTGTGTTCATTGTCTACGCCATGATGTTTAGATCAATTCTAATCTAAAAGGTCAGATAACAGAGTTTTACTGTATTCATGCAATTTTGGAGCAAAGTACAAAGTAACTCTGCAAGTACAAATTCACCCCCCAAAATGTATGTGTGCCTGTGGGTCTTTGTGTCTGTCTGTGCATATGTCTGTCTGGCTTGGGGGTTGTGAGTTTGAGGGAGAGTGTATATGTGTGTGTAGTGAGTGCAGTGTGCCTTAATTATGTGAGGGGGTGCACGTGTGAGTGTGAGAGTGTGTGTGTGTCTGGGGTGGGGATTTGAGAGTGTCTGTCAGAGAGGATATATGTGCCTGCATGAGTGTAGAGTGGTCTAAATCTCTGAGAGCATGCATGTATGAGTATGGGAGCATGTGTGTCTGTAAGGGTGTGTGCAAGTGTCTGTGTGCGTGTCTGTGTATATGTGTGTCCGTGTGTGTGTATGTGTGTACAGGAGTGCCTGTGTGTGTGTGTGTGTGTGTGTGTGTGTGTAGGTGTGCCTGTGTGTGTATATAGTGCAATGGTGATCACCTGTAATGTGACATGAACTCAAGGTCCCGGTTGAGGCCCTCCCTATGGGTACCGAACTTAGCTATCAGCCCCTGCTCGACCACTTTCCGCTGTTGCCTGTCCAGACGTCCGCCTTGGAGGATGGTCACCCGAAGGTCCGAGGTCAAATGTCCTGTACCGCAGAAGTGTTCCACAACTGGGAGGCAACACTTCTGGTCTGTTGAGTGTTGTGCCGTGCCCAAACATCCATTGCTGTAGTCTTTGCTCGGTTTCCCCAATGTATCATGCCTCAGGGCATCCTTGCCTGCAACGTATAAGATAGACAACGTTGGCTGAGTCACATGAGTACATGCCACGTACATGGTGGGAAGTGTCCTCACATGTAATTTTGATACCCATGTCTACATTCTGACACGTCTTGCAGCGCCTACCGTGACAGGGTTGTATGGAGTTGTCCTGAAAGCTGAGCAGCTTGCTATGAACAATGATCTGTTGGAGGTTTGGCAGTTATTTAAAGGCAAGCAGTGGAGGTATGGGGAAGGTCTTGGTGAGGTGCTCATTCTCATTGATAATGTGTTGCAGGTCACGAAGGACATGGCGTAGTTTTTCATCTCCTGGGAAATACTTAACAATGAAGGGTACCCTGTCGGTTGCCACAGCAAGGAACCATAATGACCTCCTCAGGAGACAGACACGTGCTGCAACCGACAGGGTACCCTTCATTGTTCAGTACTTCCCAGGAGTTGAAAAACTTCACCATGTACTTCTTGACCTGCAACACATTATCAATGAGAATGAGCACCTCACCACGACCTTCCCACACCTCCACTGTTTTCCTTTAAAGAACCGCCAAACCTCAAACAGATCATTATTCATAGAACGTTGCGGGGCTCTCAGGATAATTCCATACAACCCTGTCAGAGTAGGCGCTGCAAGACGTGTCCGATTGTGGACATGGATACCACCATTACGCGTGGGGAAACCTCCCATCAGGTACGTGGCAGGTACTAATGTAACTCAGCCAACGTTGTCTATCTTATACCTTGCAGGCAGCGATGCCCTGAGTCATGGTACATTGGTGAAACCGAGCAAAGGTTATGGCAATAGATGAATGGGCACCACACAACAATCAACAGACAGGAGGGTTCGCTCCCAGTTGGGAAACACTTCAGTGGTCCAGGACATTTGACCTCGGACCTTCGGGTGACCATCCTCCAAGGCGGACTTCGGGTGAGGCAACAGCGAAAAGTGGCCGAGCAGGGGCTGATAGCGAAGTTCCATACTCATAGCGAGGGCCTCAACCGAGACCTTAGGTTCATGTCACAATACAGGTGACTACCATTTCACTATACACACACACACACACACACACACTCACACCAACACAGAGCCACTCCTATACACTCATATACACATGGAACACACACACTCCCACACTCAGACATGCATCCTCTCAGAGACTTAGACCACTTTACACTCATGCACACACATATATCCTCTCTCTCATAGACACTGACAACCCCCCACCCCAGACACACACACATGCCCACACTCACACATACACCCCCTCACAGATTTAAGACATTCTACACTCACTACACATATATATACACTTTCTCTCACACTCACAACCCCCAACCCAAATAGACACACACACACAGACAGACACAAATATCCACACACACACCAATTGTTACATTTAACCTGAGAAAGCATATTTTAATTTTTTTTTGATTTACAAATGAAAGAATTGAAACTATCATGGTATTCGAACAGATGAAAGACTCAGTAGACAATCAAGGTATTTTTCAATGTGTAATTTCAGTTACATCACACTGTAAATGTTTGATATAAATTCTGTGCCTTGCAATTGTGTCCTCCACAATCACCCAATGAAGAAGCGACAGTCCGAAAGCTAGTTTGCTTCCAGTTAAACCTGTTTGACGAGAACCTGGTGTTGTGTGATTTTTAACTTCACAGTATGGGTGGTAGAGATAGACCAGGGAACTATAGGCGAACAAGTATTAGATCACTGTTAAGGAAACTACTGCAAAAAAAAAGGAGAAAATTGAGCTCCAGTCAGAGTAGCAAGGTTTGATCAGGGATAATCATCATGATTTTATCAGAAGAAAGTCACATCTAATGAATTTGATTGAAATGTTTGAGGAGGTCGCTTATCTAGTTTTGCAGCAAGGCCTTTGACAAAGCCCCATATGGGAAAATTTAAAATAAAGTAAAGTCTCATGCAATCAAGGCTAACGTGACAAGTAACAACGAAAAGTTTCTTAGTGTCAGGAGACAGTGGGTGGTGGGATAAGGCTGTTTATGTGACTGGTGACCAGTGTCTCCT
Organism: Chiloscyllium punctatum; assembly: GCF_047496795.1. Taxonomy (NCBI): domain Eukaryota; kingdom Metazoa; phylum Chordata; class Chondrichthyes; order Orectolobiformes; family Hemiscylliidae; genus Chiloscyllium; species Chiloscyllium punctatum. The sequence continues at coordinate 30,825 of NW_027310086.1, read as the reverse complement.
GGTGTACCACGGGGATCAGTGATGTGTCCCTTATTATTTGTGGTATTTATAAATGGTGCAGATGTGAATGAAGGGGGTGGGTGAAGGGGGTCGGGTTGTGATAAGTAAGTTTGTGTTTGCCCGGTTGGTTGGCAATGAGGAGAAAGGTCTTATGTTACAGGAAGATACAGATAGAATGGTCAGGTAGTCAGATCAAGGGCAGATGGAACGTAACCCTGATAAATATGAGGTGATACACTGTGGAAGAAGGAACCAGACAGGGAGTGCTCAATGAATGGCAGCACATTGGGAAGCTCAGAGGGTGCTTCTCCACTCATCACTGAATGGGACTGAGCAGGGTAATGGACTAGTTAAGAACTGGACCTTAGGTGTAGCGTTTATCAATCAGGGCGTAGATTATAAGAGCTATACAGGCTTTGGTTAGGCCAAGATGGAGTACTGCATGTAGCTCTAGAAGCCACTTAAAAGGAAGGATATGGTTGTACAGGATGGTATGCAGAGGAGATTCACCAGGATGTTCCCTGTGATGGAGCATATCAGCTATGGAGAGAAGCTGGCCAAGCTCGGGTTGTTTACTTTGGATCAGAGAAAGCTGAGGGGGATGTGATTCAGGAGGCAAAGATTATGAGAAGCATGGACATGGATGGATAGACAGCAGCTGTTCCTTTTAGTCAGAGAGTCGAGAACAAGTGAGCACACTTCTGAAGTGAAAGGTTTGAGAATTAGAGGGAATTTGAAGATTCTTGTTTGCCCAGAGGCTGTTGGGGTCTGGAATGCACTTCCTGAGAGCGGAGTTATCACAGGTAACCTCACAACCACCAAAAAGTACTTGAACGAGCACGTGGAAGTGTCATAACATTCCCTGCTATTGGACGGGCGTTGGAAAGTGGGACTAATATAGAACGTGCTATATTTCTGTTGGTCTATGCTCTTGTGAGTGTATGGTGTGGAAGGTCAATTATTGAGTAGCTAAAGGCAGGAATTGATGGGTTTCTGAAGAGTATATTCACAAGGGTTATAAGAGTGAACTGTAATAGCTTGTCAAATCATATCAATGTGAGAAGTATGAGAAAACAAGTGTGGATTCCTTACAATCTGAAACCAGAGACTGGGCAATGGAGAACATGGAAATGGCAGAACTATGAAACAGTTACTTCAGTTCTGTCTTCACAGAACTTTCTAACAATACGAGAAAAACCAATTCGGGTGTGGAAAAGGGTTCTAGTACATGGAACATAGAACATAGTAAATCAAGGATTTAGGAGAAATTATTGGGACTGAAAGTAATGGTCAGAAACAACAGTAACACGGATTTATGAAATGGGGATTATGTTTGAGAAACGGTCTGGGAGACAAGTATTTGGTTTTTCAGGAAAGTTTTGGGAAAGCTAGTTTGCAAAATAAAATCTGAGTGGATTGGGGCGAATATATGGCCATGTTTCTAGAATGGGACAGCTGGGAGGAAACAGTGAATCGAAATAAACAGACTCGTCAAGCAACAACCTGACATTGTCTGTAAGGTACGATTCAGTGAGTATGACTATATCCCAGACACACCATCACCTTCCCCGGATATTTCCTGTCTCACCAGGAGAAGAGACAGAGAACAGCCATGGAATTCCTAGAGGCATGGCACTCATCCACAGATTCAACCAATAAGCACATTGACCTGGACCGAATATACCAACCACTGCAGCGGACAGCTGGAACTGACAACCGGAAGCGGCAGATACAAATCACTATAAATGCCGGAGGAAAGATCACAGAAGCGCATCACAGGAGGTCCCCAAGCACTGAGGATGTCACCTAGACAGGGGATGAAACATCTGCAACACAAATTCCCAGCTCGGCGAACAGAACCAAAACAACGAGCACCCGAGCTACAAATCTTCTCACAAACTTAGAACAGACACAGCAGAAGTGGCAGCGCAATCAGATACAATTGGAACGGAATTGCTCTGGGAGTCCTCAACAGTGAATCTGTATCCCATGAAGTCTTATGGTGTTAGTTTACCTTTGGGAAAAAAAACCTCCTGCTGATTACGATGTACCAACCTCTCTTAACTGATGAATCAGTACTCCTCCATGCCGAACAACACTTGGAGGAAGCCCCGAACGTAGCAAGGACACAAATTTGTACTCTGGGTGGGGGATTTCAATGTTCACGACCACGTGGGGCTCAGCTGCAGCATTACTGATCGAGCTGTTGGGGTTCTAAAGGATATAAATGCTAGACTGGGTCTGACACATTTGGTGAAGGAACTAACAAGAGGGAAGAAACATATTTGACCTCATCCGTACTAATCTGCCAGTTGCAGAAGTATCTCTCCATGACAGTATCTGTAAAAGTGACCACCGCATAGTCATTATGGAGACAAAGTCACACCTTCACATTGAGAATAGCCTCCATCATACTGGGTGACACTGTCACCGTACTAAATAGGACAGACATCGAACAGATCTAGCAGTTCAATTTTGGGTTTCCATAAGGTGTTGTGAGTCATCAACTGTACAACCTCATGGCCTGGCATATCCCCCTTGCAACAATTACCATCAAGCCAGAGGATCAACCCTGGAACAATGGAGTGTGCAGGATGGCAGGAGCAGCACTGGGATTACCTGAAAATGAGGTGTCAGCCTGACGAAACCACCACACAAGACAACTTGTGCGCCAAACAGCATAAGCAATCAGTAATAGAGAGAGCTATGTGATCCCAAAAGCAACGGATCAGATCTAAGATCTGCAGTTCTTTCACATCTCGTCGAGGAATGGTAGGGACAATCAAACAAGTCATTGGAGGAGGAGATTCCACAAATATCACCATTCTTAATGATGCAATAGCCCAGCACTTCAGTGCAAAAGATAAGGTTGATGCATTCACAACAATCTTCAGTCAGAAATGCTGAGTGGATGATCCATCTTGGCCTCCTTCAGTGTTCCTCAGTAATTCAGTTACCAGTCATCAGCAATTCCATTTAGTCCACGCAATGTCCAGAAACGGTTGTAGACACTGGATACTTCAAAGGGTACATACCCTGACTACATTCTGGCTATAGTACTGAAAACTTGTGCTCGAGAACTTGCCACGTTCCTAGCCAAGCAGTTCCCATACACTTGCAACAACAACATTTACCTGATTGTGTGGAAAAGTACCCAAGAATCTCCTATACATAAAAAGCAGAACAAATCCAATCCAGCCAATTACCAACCCATCAGTCTACTCTCAATCATTAGTAAAGTGATGGAAGGTGTCAGTCCTTTCAAGCAGCACCTGCTCAGCAATAACCTGGTCAATGACGCCAGTTTGGACTCCACCAGAGCCACTCAGCTCCTGACCTCATTACCTCAAACATGGACAAAAGAGCTGAATTCCAGAGGTGGGGTGAGAGAGACAGGGCTTTAAATCAAGGCTGCCTTCGACCAAGTGTGGGATCAAGTGGCCTTAGCAAAACTGCAATCAATGGGTATCCGGGTCAAACTCCTCGCTGGTACGAATCATACCTGACACGTAGGAAGATGGTCATGGCTGATGAAGGCCAGTCAACTCAGCTCCAGGACAAGTCTGTAGGAATCCCTCAGGCAGTGGATTAGGCCCAAGCGTCTTCAGGTCTGCTTCATCAATGGCTTGCCTCGATTATAATGTCAGAAGTGGGGATGCTCGCCAATGAGTGCACAATGTTCAGCAACATTTGTGGCTCCACAGATACTGAAGTAATCCATGGCCGCATGCGACAAGATCTGGACAGTTTCCAGGCTGACAAGTGGCACGTAATATTGACGCCACACAAATGCCAAACTCTGACCATCACCACTAAAATACAATCTAAAAACTGTCCCTTGGCATTCAATGGTGCAACTATCACTGAATCCCCCAGTATCAAAATCCTGGGGGGTAATCATTGCTCAGAAACTCACTGGACTCGCACACAGTAACTGCAAGAGCAGATCAAAAGCTATGAATACTGCGGTGAGTAACTCACATCCTGACTTCCAAAAGTCTCTCCATCATCTACAATGCATGAGTCAGAGGTGTTATAGAGTACTCCCGATTTTCCTGGATGATTGCAGCCCCAGCAACATCAAGAAGCTTGATACCTTCCAGGACAAAGCAACGAGTTTGAGTGTCGTTTCATCCGCAATACTCCACCATCAACGCTCAGCAGCAGTGTTTTACTATCTACAAGCTACACTGAAATGATTCACCAAAGATCCTCAGACACCATCTTCCCAACTCATGACCACGTCTATCCAGAAAGACAAGGGCAACAGCTGTATGGGAACACCACCATCTTCAAGTTCCCCTCCAAGCCAATCACCACCCTGACTTGGAAATATATCACCGTTCCTTGACTGTCCTCCTCCTTCACCGGTGTTTCTGTGTAGTCTGTGGGAAAATTGTCACAAACTCTCAGATGTTAGGAAGGAGGTCTCTGCAGGGGCGACAGGATTGTGTTTACCGTTCCCTTTTCCAGTACCGAGGCTGCTGCCAGGTGTTCTGTCTGGTTTTATCCTTTAAGACTTCGGAACAGTTTGATACAATAGAGTGTTTTGCTTGGCCGATTCAGAGACCATTGAAGAGTTGATCACATGTCTTTGCGTCTGGAGTCACTTTTAGGCAAGACCAGGAAAGCACGGGAGATTCACTTCCTGAAAGTACATTGGGGAAGGAGATCAATGTTTACAATCAACATTGTCTTCAAGGTCACTGTTACTGACACCAGATTTTGCATCTTAATATTTCCAGAATCTGCCAGAGCATTTGTCTGGTCTGGATTAGTAATCCAGTGACATCTCCACATTAGCACCATCTCCACATGGGGACCGATCATAAACCACACTGATCAGGTTATTTCTGTGCTTCTTGACAGCTCTGTCAAAAATATCTCCCACCAATTTGTCTATCGTGACTGTACTGAGGGAGTAGTAATTTGTCAGATATGTTATTAATTGTTTTGAACTTCCACCAGCTGCCAGAGCATTAGTAATCCAGTGACATTTCCACAACAGCACCATCTCCACATGGGGACCTATCAGAAACCACACTGAACAGGTTTTTTCTGTGCTGCTTGACAGCTCTGTCAAAAAGAACTCCCATTAACTTGACTGCCGTAATGGGACTGAGGGGGTGGTAAATGGTCAGATTGCAATTATTCTCCTCTTAGGGGACTGGACATAGCTGAGTAATTTTCCACATTGCCAGGGAGATGTTAGAGTTGGAGCTGGAATGAAACAGCTTCCCCAGGGACACAGCTTGTTGTGCAGCACAAGTCTTCAGTCCGATTGCAGGAATGGGGTCAGGGCCCATTGCCTTTGTTGTATCTACTGTGTTCAGCTGTTTCTTCATCTCACGTGCATCGAATAGAATTGATTAAAGACTGGCTATCTGTGATTCTGCGGGCATCATGGCGATGGTGAAGTGGATCATCGACTCAACACTTCTGGCTGAGGATCAGGCAGATACTACATTTTTGTCTTTTACACTGATGCGTTGGTCTGTTCCATTATGTAGGATGGGGATGTTTGTGGAGCCCTTTCCTCCAGTCATTTGTTTAATCATCCATTACCACTATGACTGAATGTGACAGGACTGTGAAGCTTCGATCAGATCTGTTGCTCAGGTGCGATAACATTAATGAGTTAGCATCAGGTTTAGGTTCACATGGTTGTGACCCTGACATGTTCATCCACAGTCATCACTGAAACATAGATCGTGTTGATTGTAATGGCAGACTAAGGAGATTATCCCTGGTCAAAATGTTACAGGTGGTGGTTGAATGGTGTTCTGCTTCTCCTGCTATTGTGGTTTACAGCACTCCATGAATACACAGTTTTGAGCTGCAATATCTGCAATGCAACTCTGTTGTCTGTCCCCTCATTCACATCGAGACTCTTTCACCCATCAACCCTGTACTCAGTGACCGGCTCTGGTTTCTGATGTGGTAACACTTTCATTTTCATATTCTCACTCAGCTGAGGTCATGCTTCTACTCTGACACAATCCATAAAAATAACTGATTTTAATTCAATTGTTTAATTCATCTGAATCTTTTTCATTGAGTAATACCATCTTCTGTGTTTAAATTCAATGTGTTTCCCTCTGTTTCTCTCCCTGACCATGATTAAGAGCTCTGTAGTGTCAGTGATACCAGCCTTATGGATTTTCAGAGCCAAGGAACTCTTTGGATTCCCAATCATCTTCACCACATTGTATGTTTTCTCTTTGTTTTGATGCCTTATGGCTGGCTTATCCTCCCATGAGTACGTTTCATCTTTTTTTGGGAGAGTTTCTGATATCCTCCGAATTATCCCGTATAAGTTCCTGCCATTGCTGCTCCATGGTATTCCCTACTCGGCTTCCCTTCCAATTTACTCTGGCCAGCTCCTTCCTCATGTCTTTGTAGTTACATTGCTCAGTTATAATCACATTACTTCAAAAAGAGAGCAATAGATATAAACCGAAAGAAGAATTTTTGAGAGATGGGACATAAAGAATAATTGGCAAATTTCTTAACGAGATACAAAGAGAGAATGAGAGAGAGGATATAGACGAGGAAATGTGAAAAATTAGAAAACTTGATTATCTAAAGAAGTAGATGTACATCTCTCAATGTTTTGGTAATTCCGGTGTGCTGTAGTCCTTTGTACAGTACATGTACAACAGAGGAATCTGTTCAAATACTGGATCTGATGCCAGAATTTTAATCTCCAATAATACGATAGACACTAGTTTTGGAAAGAACCTAGCAGGCCAATATATTGAATTCCCTGTAGAAAATGGATTAACTGAAATATGTTGCGATACCAAAAGCAAGAATTTATAACACACATCCTGATAAGAATGAGAGTATAGTTTAGAGAATTCCAGAAAAAGGAGGGAACATTGAGAGAAGGGGAACATATCACATTAGATGAGTATGAAGTAATGTTTCATCAATTTTATACATCATGTGCATCATTTTTCGATAACTGTGTCTCTGTTATTCATTTAGAATGTGTTGTGCACACATGAAAAATATCTGCACACACATTGATTAAACAGTGTATACAAAATCATTTTTCTGATATTGAAATGGTCCTGTTGTCATGCTACCAGGATACATGAACACCAACTGGTCACCAAAAGACACGACCCACTATCACTATGTTCCATAATACAGAAAAAGAAGGGCACCATTTCGACTGTAACAACACACACATACTAAGACACGCAAGGACGTTCTTAGAGAAATGGCATTGTGACCAGAAGTCCATCAGTAAAAACATAAATTTATATCCTATCTACCTTATCTTGTAATAAAGAAAACTGGAAATAACATCACCCACCTTAAGAAACCAAGACCTATAAATAGAGAGGCGGGACATACCACCAGCTCTTCAGCGGAGACGCTCACTGATGATGTCACTTAGTCATGGTGACGAAACTTCCGAAAACAAACCTTCAAGTTCAGCAAGCTAACTTGCATACATAACAATTGTTATTTTTAATTAATTAGTGGAATTAAGGAGTTCTCTGTCACCCATTTTTCAAAAGATTATGATGTGAGATTTGCGTTTCTGGGTGTGTGGTTTCAATTAACAGAGGGGTTCGACATTGATGTCATAACAGTTTGGGGCCTTGTCGTATGGGATTTGGACCGACTTGAACAGATTTGGGGTACAAACGTTCCCAGCAGATTCCAACACATGGCAATTATTGACCTAGATCTTCAAATAAAACCGGTGAGAAAATTCATTGAATTCTGTTAACTTGTGGTCGGTTCAATTAAAACTGAGAGGAATGGCTTTTAACATTACTAAAGAGGTTCCCAAATTTGCCAAAGAAGTTTAGAAAGGCAGAAGACGGAATATATTTAGAATTAGCAAGTAGCTTAGAATTGGGTTTAACCAGGGACAAAAGGAAAGCTGAAATTGTTATGGAGTTGGTCAAGCACTTTGGTGTGTCAGAGAAACAGGCAACTGCAGTAGAGTTAGAAAAGACTTAAATTACAAATGCACGGTTTGTGAAAATCTGTAGCTCAGGTTGAGTTTTAGGGTGTAGGTTTGCTCGCTGAGCTGTAGGATTGATATCCAGACATTTCATTACCTGGCTAGGTAACATCATCAGTGGCGACCTCCAAGTGAAGCGAAGCTGTTGTCTCCTGCTTTCTATTTATATGTTTGTCCTGGATGGGGTTCCTGGGGTTTATGGTGATGTCATTTCCTGTTCGTTTTCTGAGAGGTTGATAGATGGTATCTAGATCTATGTGTTTGTTTAGGGCGTTGTGGTTGGATCTATCCTGGGACAGGCTAAGCAAAGAGAATTCCTAGAGGCCTGGCACTCCAACCATTTGTATTTTCACTCTTTCTGACATGTTACTCAAGAGCGAGATAATTTGTGGAATTATTACAAGATAATTTGTGGAATTAGGACAGAATTAGTGGGCGGCAAGGTGGCACAGTGGTTAGCACTGCTGCCTTACAGCGCCAGAGACCCGGGTTCATTTCCCACCTCAGGCGACTGACTGTGTGGAGTTTGCACATTCTCCCCGTGTCTGCGTGGGTTTCCTCCGGGTGCTCCGGTTTCCTCCCACAGTCCAAAGATGTGCAGGTTAGGTGAATTGGCCATGCTAAATTGCCCGTAGTGTTAGGTGAAGGGGTAAAGGTAGGGGAATGGGTCTGGGTGGGATACGCTTCGGCGGGTCGGTGTGGACTTGTTGGGCCGAAGGGCCTGTTTCCACACTGTAAGTAATCTAGAAATTAAGGATGGGGACAGAAACATCAAGATTGAGGAACTAACAGTAAGAGTGAGTGACAGATTGTCAGTCCCAGGAATGCAGTGTGTTTTTGTGAATGATTTAATAGGATCCAAGGTGGGAGAGTCATCCCTTGTGGTGGAGAAGTCAAATGAAAACTAGGGAACTGAGGAGTTAAAGGAAATATACCCAGGAATTTTCCAGACTGTGTAGTAACAAGATCCCACTGTCATGAGTTAACAGCAGAAAGGACAAACGAAAGAAAAAGACAAAAGAGTTGATGTTCAATTAACTGACACCCTGTTTGATGTAACGGTGCAGGAAAAACCTGAACGCGGAGAAAAACGGTAGGTTAGTACAGAAGGGAAATGGGCCGAAGTGCACCAGATTGGTCGCATACCGTGTTACGGGTAGCACATCAACTAACTGCAGGTGGTCACCTAATTTTATGGAAGACTCAGGCTAAAGTACAGAAGCAATACTAGTGGCCCGGAATGCACACGGACGTGGTTATTTTTTGTTTTACATGTAACACATGCCAAATGGTAGATAAGTCACAGGCAGTAATAAAACCAGCACCTTTGTTGCAAATTCCTGCATTCGAAGAACCTTTCACGTGGGTTGTGATTAATTGTGTAGCTCCCCTTTCTAAAATAAAAATAAAAGAAACCAATATTTGCTGAGCATAATGGATGTGTCTATCAGATTTCCAGAGGTAATTCCATTATGGAGTGTTAAGGCAAAAAGGGAAGTGCAGGAGTTGGTAGCTTATTTTACTTGCTGTGGGCTCCGCAGAGAGATTCAGTCAGACCAAGGGTCTCAGTTTACCGCTCAGCTGTTGGAAGTCATGGATAGCTTAGGCATACAGCACTTCAAATCAAGGGCGATCCATCCTGAATTCCATGGAGCATTGGAAAGTTAGCATCATACGCTGAAGACCATGTTAACAACGTACAAATGATTGGGACAAAGGTGTCACATTAAATTGCTTATCATCGAAGATTCCCGAAATAAATCTACTAAGTTTACTTCCTTTGAGTTAATGTTCGTTCATGAAGTGAAGTCCTTTGAATTGAATTAAATCTAAATTGACAGGACCGAAGTCGGAGATCTCACACTTGGCCTATGCATGTGAGGTGAGGGAGAGATTAGATGGAGTAGGTGAGTTAGCTCAACAGCACCTGAAGAGGGCACAGCATTGAGTAAAGCAGGTGGCAGATAAAAACTCTGAAACAGCGTAGAGTGAAGCAGGTGGGGATGACGTATTAGTAGTTTAAATAATGCTCAGGATACCAGAAGCCAACTGAATTTGAATAGTATTGTTCCGACACCTGGAAAGCAATCAAATTATGAGAATTGTTGTACCATGGGGAGGATATAAACCCAGCATTTGAACACTCGGGGAAGAGCCACTGCCATCCAACAGCAGAGTAACTGCTGCAGAGCAGGAGTGCTAACTGTCCCTCTCAAAAGCGCTCTCTATCAAAGATACATGTTCATGTCAAACCTACTTGCAGTAAAACAAAATGTGACCCGGGGAGATCAGCGGCTGGAAGAGTGAACACAGCGGGGAAGATAGAGACTGTGTGGTCTGGAGATTGCAAGGTTTAATATGTGGGTTGGTAGAACAGCATATTTTTATGGAGTTGGAAACAGATAGTAAGTAGCTAAGAAAAGAAGGTCTTGTATTTTTGATTAGCTGTTGTTTAGTGTTCACTCTTGACGTTAACAAACTAATTTGTGAATGTCTGTTTAAATAGTGGAATGTAGGAGATCTGTGTGACTCATATTTTAACAGATTACGAGGTGAGGCGAGCTTTTCTGGGTGTTTGGTTTGAATTAACAGAGAGGTTTGATTCCAACTTGTAAATGTCCATCCAAGCTAACCCCATTTCCCTGCATTTGGCACATATCCTTCTCGTCCTTTCCCATCCACATATTTATCCAAATTCTTTTAAAATGTTGTTAATGTACCACCCTCAACCTCATCTGCTGGCAGCTCATCCACATACCAGCCTTCTGTGTAAAGAGGTGGCCCCTTAGATTCCCTTTTATTCCTTCCCCTCTCAACGTAAACTGATCCCCTCTAATCCTCGATTCTCTAAATCTTGGAAAAAGACTGAGAGCAGTCGCCCTATCTATACCCGTCATGATCCTACACAGCTCTATAAGGTCCCCCCTCAGTCTCCTACACTCTATAGAAAAGGTCCTAGCTTGTTCAACGTCTCCCTATAACTCATACCATTGGGTCCTGGCAACATCCATGTTAATTTTTTCTGCACGCTTTCTAATTTCATTAAATGCTCCCTAATACAAAGTGACAAAAAATGAACAGAATGCTCCAAATGCGGCCTTACCAAAGTTCTGCATAACTGCAGCATAAATTCCCAACTTCCATACTCAATGTCCAGCCTGTTGAAGGTCAGTGTGTCAAATGCCTTCTTCACTGCCTTGTCTCTCAGAGAACCGTGCACCTGACCGCCAAGATCTCTCTGCCCTTAAGGTCCTCCCATTCACCATGAAACTGATACCTTGAGTTAATTTCCAAAATGCAAGACATCTATATTAAATTCTATTTGCCATTTCTCGGCCCACGTCCCTACCTGATTAAGGTCCTGCTGCAATTTCTGATAAATGTCCTCACTGATCACACTACCAATTATATTAGTGCCATCTGCAAACTGACTAATCATGCCTTGTACATTGTCAACCAATTCATAGATAATAAACAGCAATGGACCCAGCTTCGGTCTGACAAGCATTCTTCCATTAAACCCCCTACTTCCTACCATCAAGCCAACTGTGTATTCACTTGGCCAGTTCCCGCAGCATTCCACGTGATGGAACCTTCCAGAACATGTTGAAACATATCAAAGGCCTCACTGAAACACATAGAGACTACGTTTACCGTTCGGCCCTCATCAATCTTCTTGGTCACTTCATCAACGAACTCTAACAAATTTGGGAAGCATGATCTCCCACTCACAAGTCTATGATGACTGCTCCAAATCAAACCCTGTGTAAGTAATGGGTACAGTCAATGGTATGCTGTCCTTCATTGTAAGATGATTCAAGTTCGTAAGTAATGCCATCTTCCTGCTGTTGTAGAGCCTTGCTGAGGTAGTTGTTGGGACACTCTCTACAGATTTGATCTCCTTTGTAACGAATGATCTCCTTACCATAGACACGGGTGATGGTATCACGAGGATAGAGTGAAGAAGCTGAGCGTTTAATCAGTAGAGCTTTGAGAGAAGAAGAAGAAGAAGAAGAAGACGAGGAGTGGCAGCGATCACTTATTTCCAAAAGTCACATTGACAGGGTGAGAAATTCCATACTTTACCCAGGATTGATTGGTTTGATTTATTGTCACGTGTACCTCAGTACAGGGAAACACTTTGTTTATGAGCAGTGGAGGAAGATCATAGTAAGCATGGCCAGACAGATCATAGGGTGGAAATATACTTGGACAGAGTAAGACATACAGGTTACAGTGAACAGGACATGCACTAGACAAGGTCAACATGAACAAGATCAGCATTATTTGATCTTAGAGAGTCCATTCATCAGTCTAACGTGACCTTCCTAATAGTTTATATGCCTAAATGAACTCGCCCCACGTTATTGGGCTGTCGGCGTCTGAACCCGTACTGAATGTCAGGTTGCTCACAATTCCCAACAGCAGCCACAATACCTTCCATCTGAAACAGGTAGCCATTCCCACCAGCTTCCGCTCTCCATAGAGAACACCAGGCTGTCTTGTCAGAGATGATTATTGCCTTCTTGTGACTTCAAACAAGGCATATGGCTTCCCTCTTCACCACTAGAAAACTACGTTAAAGTCCCGAGTGTGTCTCATGAGCGACGGAGCTGCAAGGAACAACGTGGAGCAGTCTGTCTGTGCAGCCTCTGCTCCACTTGGTCATTATATTAGAGCATCAATTAGGAGTCAGCGAGGACTGCGGTTGCTGGAGATCAGAGTAGACAAAAGTTTGCTGGAAAAGCACAGCAGGTGAATCGACGTTCCGGGCATATGCTATTCATCAGGAATCAGTATCAATTACCTCATTCTGCCTCTGTGTAAGTGCATTGAGGTGGGAATGGCCTCCTACTGTTCCTGTGTAAGTGACTCAAGGGTTCTGAATGACTTCTTCCGAGTCTGATTGGACAGGGCCAGAGGCCTTACTGGGTTATCCCTGGTTCCTGTTTAATGGCTCGATGTGTTGACAAGTGTGATGATGCTGCAGCTTTAAGAGGTTATTTTGTTCTGGTTTCTTTTAAGCGAGAGATTGAACAATCGTTACAAAGCAGGTTAGTTAAGACCACTTGAGTAACAGCTAGGGAGGCCTTGGGTTTATTTTAATGCAGCCTGAATGAGTGCGATCAGCTCACACATATTAGGATCTCCGGGTTTTGCTTTGTCAGTAACATCAGAAACTATTGGGGTCTCCACAGAGTTGGAAGCTTCAGTTACTTTCTCCTGGCAGCTACCCTTGCTGACATTTCTCTTGATGCAGTTTTTAATTTCTGGGTTGGAGAGATATTTGTGACATTCTGTGTCTGAATTTTCCTTTTTGCCAAGGGCTGTGTTTTAAGGATTTTCCTATATTGGAACAGTTCATTAGTAATAGTTGTTGTGGTTCTTTTCGCTGAGCTGGGAATTTTTGTTGCAGACATTTCATCCCCTGTCGAGATGACATCTTCAGATTCAATCAATAAGCACATCGACCTGGACCCAATATACCGGCCAATGCAGCGGACAGCTGGAACTGACAACCGGAAGCAACAGATACAAACCACTATAAATGTCGGAGTAAAGATCACAGAATTGCTTCACAGGAGGCTCCCAAGCGCTGAGCATGTCACCTAGACAGGGGACGAAAGGCCCCCTCTCTCTCTCTCTCCCCCTCCCTCTCTCTCTCTCTAGCCCCCTGCCTCTCTCTCTCTCGCCACCTCCCTCTCTCTCTCTCTCGCCCTCTCGCCCCCTCCCTCTCTCGCCCTCTCCCTCTCTCTCTCTCGCCACCTCCCACTCTCTCTCTCGCCCCCACCCTCTCTCTGTCTCACCCCCTCCCTCTCTCTCTCTCTCGCCCCCTCCCTCTCACTTTCTCGGCCCCTCCCTCTCGCTCTCTCGCCTCCTCCCCCTCCCTCTCTCGCCCCCTCCCTCTCACTCTCTCGGCCCCTCGCCCCCTCTCTCTCTCACCCCCTCCCTCTCTCTCTCGCCCCCACCCTCTTTCTTTCGCCCCCTCCCTCTCTCTCTCTCTCTCGCCCCCTCTCTCTCTCTCGCACCCTCCCTCTCACTCTCTCGCCCACTCCCACTCTCTCTCTTGCCTCCTCCATCTTTCTCTCGCCTCATCCCTCTCTCTCTCGCCTCTCTCCCTCTCTCTCTCTCGCCCCCTCCCTCTCTCTCTCTCCCCCTCCCTCTCTCTCTCTCTTTCGCCCACTCCCTCTCTCTCTCTCTCTCGGCCCCTCTCTCTCTCTCTCTCACCCACTCCCTCTCTCTCTCGCCACCTCCCTCTCTCTCTCGCTCCCCCTCCCTCTCCCTCTCTAGCCCCTGCCTCTCTCTCCCTCGCCCCCTCCCTCTCTCTCTCTCTCGCCCCCTCCCTCTCTCTCTCTCTTGCCCCCCTCCCTCTCTCTCTCGCCCCCTCCCGTTCTCTCTCTCACCCCCTCCCTCTCGCTCTCTCGCCCCCTCCCGCTCTCTCTCTCGACCCCTCTCTCGCTCCTCGCCCCCTCCCTCTCGCTCTCTCGCCCCCTCGCCCCCTCCCACTCTCGCACCCTCCCTCTCGCTCTCTCGCCCCCTCGCCCCCTCCCTCTCTCGCGCCCTCCCTCTCTCGCGCCCTCCCTCTCTCTCTCTCTCGCCCCCTCCCTCTCTCTCTCACCCCCTCCCTCTCTCTCTCTCGCCCCCTCCCTCTCGCTTTCTCTGCCCCTCCCTCTCGCTCTCTCGCCTCCTCCCCTCCCTCTCTCGCCCCCTCCCTCTCGCGCTCTCGCCCCCTCGACCCCTCCCTCTCTCACGCCCTCCCTCTCTCTCTCTCGCCCCCTCCCTCTCTCTCTCTCGCCCATTCCCTCTCTCTCTCTTGCCCCCTCCCTCTTTCTCTCGCCCCATCCCTCTCTCTCTGGCCTCACTCCCTCTCTCTCTCTCGCCCCCTCCCTCTCGCTTTCTCTGCCCCTCCCTCTCGCTCTCTCGCCTCCTCCCCTCCCTCTCTCGCCCCCTCCATCTCGCGCTCTCGCCCCCTCGCCCCCTCCCTCTCTCACGCCCTCCCTCTCTCTCTCTCGCCCCCTCTCTCTCTCTCTCTCGCCCATTCCCTCTCTCTCTCTTGCCCCCTCCCTCTTTCTCTCGCCCCATCCCTCTCTCTCTGGCCTCACTCCCTCTCTCTCTCTCGCCCCCTCCCTCTCTCTCTCTCTCGCCCCCTCCCTCTCTCTCTCTCTCTCAACCACTCCCTCTCTCTCGCCCCCGCCCTCTCTCTCTCCCATCTCCATCTCTCTCTCTAGCCCCCTCCCTCTCTCTCTCTCGACCCCTCCCTCTCTCTCTCTCTCGCCCCCTCCCTCTCTCTCTCTCGCCCCCTCCCTCTCTCTCTCTCTCGCCCCCTCCCTCTCTCGCTCTCTCGCCCCCTCCCTCCCTCTCTCTCTCGCACCCCCTCTCTCTCTCGCCCCCTCCGTCTCTCTCTCTCTCACTCCCTCCCTCTCGCTCTCTCGCCCCCTCCCTCTCTCTCTCTCGGCCCCTCTCTCGCTCCTCGCCCCCTCCCTCTCGCTCTCTCGCCCCCTCGCCCCCTCCCACTCTCGCACCCTCCCTCTCGCTCTCTCGCCCCCTCGCCCCCTCCCTCTCTCGCGCCCTCCCTCTCTCGCGCCCTCCCTCTCTCTCTCTCTCGCCCCCTCCCTCTCTCTCTCTCACCCCCTCCCTCTCTCTCTCTCGCCCCCTCCCTCTCGCTTTCTCTGCCCCTCCCTCTCGCTCTCTCGCCTCCTCCCCTCCCTCTCTCGCCCCCTCCCTCTCGCGCTCTCGCCCCCTCGCCCCCTCCCTCTCTCACGCCCTCCCTCTCTCTCTCTCGCCCCCTCCCTCTCTCTCTCTCGCCCATTCCCTCTCTCTCTCTTGCCCCCTCCCTCTTTTTCTCGCCCCATCCCTCTCTCTCTGGCCTCACTCCCTCTCTCTCTCTCACCCCCTCCCTCTCTCTCTCTCTCGCCCCCTCCCTCTCTCTCTCTCTCTCAACCACTCCCTCTCTCTCGCCCCCGCCCTCTCTCTCTCCCATCTCCATCTCTCTCTCTAGCCCCCTCCCTCTCTCTCTCTCGACCCCTCCCTCTCTCTCTCTCTCGCCCCCTCCCTCCCTCTCTCTCTTGCCCCCTCCCTCTCTCTCTCTCTCGCCCCCTCCCTCCCTCTCTCTCTCGCACCCCCCCTCTCTCTCTCGCCCCCTCCCTCTCTTCTCTCTTGCCCCCTCCCTGTCGCTCTCTCGCCCCCTCCCTCTCACTCTCTCGCCCCCTCCCTCTCTCTCTCGACCCCTCTCTACCACTCTCGCCCACTCCCTTTCTCTCTCTCTCACCCACTCCCCCTCTCTCTCTCTCGCCCCCATCTCTCTAGCGGACCTCCCCCTCTCCCTCGCTCGCGCCCGCTCTCTCTCTTGCCACCTTCCCACTCTCACGCCACCTCCCTCTCTCTCTCTCTCTCTCGCCTCCTCCCTCTCTCTCTCTGACCCCCTCTATGCCTCTCCCTCTCGCCCCTCTCCCTCTCACTCTCTCCCCCTCCCTCTCTCTCTCTCGCCTCCTCCCTCTCTCTCTCTCTCGCCCCCTCCCTCTCTGTCTCTCTCGCCCCCTCCCTCTCCCTCTCTCGCCCCCTCCCTCTCGCTCTCTCGCCCCCTCGCTCTTGCTCTCTCGCCCCCTCCCTCTCTATCTCTAGAGCCCTCTCTCTCTCTTGCCCCCTCCCTCTCGCTCTCTCGCCCCTTCGCCCCCTCCCTCTCTCGCGCCCTCCCTCTCTCTCTCTCGCCCCCTCCCTCTCTCTCTCTCTCTCACCCCCTCCCTCTCTCTCTCTAGCTCCCCCTCTCGCTTTCCTCGGCCCCTCCCTCTCGCTCTCTCGCCTCCTCCGCTCCCTCTCTCACCCCCTCCCTCTCGCTCCCTCGCCCCCTCGCCCCCTCCCTCTCTCACCCCTCCCTCTCTCTCTCTCGCCCCCTCCCTCTCGCTCTCTCACCCACTCCCTCTCTCTCTCTTGCCCCCTCCCTCTTTCTCTCGCCTCATCCCACTCTCTCTGGCCTCACTCCCTCTCTCTCTCTGGCCCGCTCCCTCTCTCTCGCCCCCTCCCTCTCTCTCTCTCGCCCCCTCCTTCTCTCTCTCTCGCCCCCTCGCTCTCTCTCTCTCTCACCCACTCCCTCTCTCTCGCCCCAGCCCTCTCTCTCTCTACCATCTCCCTCTCTCTCTCTAGCCCCCTCCCTCTCTCTCTCTTTCTCGCCCCCTCCCTCTCTCTCTCTCGCCCCCTCCCTCTATCTGTCTCTCGCCCCCTACCTCTCTCTCTCTCTCTCGCCCCCTCCCTCTCTCTCTCTCTTGTTCCCTCCCTCTCTCTCTCTCGCCCCCTCCCTCTCGCTCTCTCGCCCCCTCCCTCTCGCTCTCTCGCCCCCTTACTCTCTCTCTCTCTCTGTCTCACTCTATCTCTGTCTGTCTGTGTCTGTCTGTCTCGGTCTGTCTGTCACTCTCTCTCTCTGTCTCTCTGTCTCTCTCTCTCTGTCTCTCTCTCTCTCTGTCTCTCTCTCTCTCTCGCACCCTCCATCTCTCTCTCTCTGTCTGTCTCTGTCTGTTTCTGTCTGTCTGTGTCTGTCACTCTCTCTCTGTCCCTCTCTCTGTTTCTCTCTCTCTGTCTCTCTCTCTCTCTGTCTCGCATCCTCCCTCTCTCGCACCCTCCCTCTCTCGCATCCACCCTCTCTCTCACTCTCTCTCGCACCCTCCATCTCTCTCTCCCCCTCCCTCTCTCACTCTCTCTTTCGCCCACTCCCTCTCTCTCTCTCGCCCCCTCCCTCTCTCTCTCTCGCCCCCTCACTCTCTCTCTCTCACCCACTCCCTATCACTCTCGCCCCCTCCCTCTCTCTCTCTCGCCCCCTCCCTCTCTCTCTCGCCCCCTCCCTCTCTCTCTCTCTCACCCACTCCATGTCTCTCTCGCCCCCTCCCTCTCTCTCTCTCGCCCCCTCCCACTCTCTCTCTCACCCGCTCCCTATCACTCTCGCCCCCTCCCTCTCTCTCTCTCTCGCCCCCTCCCTCTCTCTCTCTCGCCCCCTCCCTCTCTCTCTCTCTCACCCACTCCATGTCTCTCTCGCCCCCTCCCTCTCTCTCTCTCGCCCCCTCCCACTCTCTCTCTCACCCGCTCCCTATCACTCTCGCCCCCTCCCTCTCTCTCTCTCTCGCCCCCTCCCTCTCTCTCTCTCGCCCCCTCCCTCTCGCTCTCTCGCCCACTACCTCTCTCTCTCTTGCCCCCTGCCTCTTTCTCTCTCCTCATCCCTATCTTTCTGGCCTCACTCCCTCTCTCTCTCTCGCTCCCTTCATTCTCTCTCTCTCTCCCCTCCCTCTCTCGCCCCCTCCCTCTCTCTCTCTCGCCCCCTCCCTCTCTCTCCCTCGCCCCCTCCCACTCTCTCCCTCTCGCCCACTCCCTCTCTCTCGCCCCCGCCCTCTCTCTCTCTCCCATCTCCCTCTCTCTCTCTCGCCCCCTCCCTCTCTCTCTCTCACCCCCTCCCGCTCTCTCTCTCGCCCCCTCCATCTCTCTCTCTCGCCCCCACACTCTCGCTCTCTCGCCCCCTCCCTCTCGCTCTCTCGCCCCTTCCTCTCTCTCTCTCGACACCTCTCTCTCTCCTCGCCCCCTCCCTCTCGCTCTCTCGCCCCCTCGCCCCCTCCCTCTCTCTCTCTCTCGCCCCCTCCCTCACTCTCTCACCCCCTCCCTCTCTCTCTCTCGCCCCCTCCCTCTCGCTTTCTCTGCCCCTCCCTCTCGCTCTCTCGCCTCCTCCCCTCCCTCTCTCGCCCCCTCCCTCTCGCGCTCTCGCCCCCTCGCCTCCTTCCTCTCTCACCCCCTCCCTCTCTCTCTCTCGCCCCCTCCCTCTCGCTCTCTCGCCCATTCCCTCTCTCTCTCTTGCCCCCTCCCTCTTTCTCTCGCCTCATCCCTCTCTCTCTGGCCTCACTCCCTCTCTCTCTCTCGCCCCCTCCCTCTCTCTCTCTCTCGCCCCCTCCCTCTCGCTCTCTTGCCCACTCCCTCGCTCTCTCTTGCCCCCTCCCTCTTTCTCTCGCCTCATCCCTCTCTCTCTGGCCTCACTCCCTCTCTCTCTCTCGCTCCATCCCTCTCAATCTCTCTCGCCCCCTCCCTCTCCCTCTCTCGCCCCCTCCCTCTCTCTCTCTCGCCCCCTCCCTCTCTCTCTCTCTCAACCACTCCCTCTCTCTCGCCCCCGCCCTCTCTCTCTCCCATCTCCATCTCTCTCTCTAGCCCCCTCCCTCTCTCTCTCTCGACCCCTCCCACTCTCTCTCTCTCGCCCCCTCCCTCTCTCTCTCTCGCCCCCTCCCTCTCTCTCTCTCGCCCCCTCCCTCCCCTCTCTCTCTCGCACTCCCCTCTCTCTCTCGCTCCCTCCCTCTCTCTCTCTCTTGCCCCCTCCCTCTCTCTCTATCGCCCCCTCCCTGTCGCTCCCTCGCCCCCTCCCTCTCGCTCTCTCGCCCCCTCCCTCTCTCTCTCGACCCCTCTCTCTCTCGCCCAGTATCTCTCTCTCTCTCTCGCCCCCTCCCTCTCTCTCTCTCTCTCTCGCCCTCCTCTCTCTAGAGGACCTCCCCCTCTCCCTCGCTCACGCCCCCTCTCTCTCTTGCCGCCTTCCCTCTCTCACGCCACCTCCCTCTCTCACTCGCACCCCCTCTGTCTCCCCCCTCTCTGACACCATCTCTCCCTCTCTCTGTCGCCCCTTTCCATCTCTCTCTCTCCCCCTCCCTCTCTCTCTCTAGCCCCCTCCCTCTCTCTCTCTCGCCCCCTCCCTCTCTCTCTCTCGCCCGCCTCCCTCTCTCTCTCGCCCCCTCCCTCTCTGTCTCTCTCGCCCCCTCCCTCTTCCTCTCTCGCCCCCTCCCTCTCGCTCTCTTGCCCCCTCGCTCTCGCTCTCTCGCCCCCTTCCACTCTTTCTCTTCAGCCCTCTCTCTCTCTCTTGCCCCCTCCCTCTCACTCACTCGCCCACTCGCCCCCTCACTCTCTCGCACCCTCCCTCTCGCTCTCTTGACCACTCGCCCCCTCCCTCTCTCGCGCCCTCCCTCTCTCTCTCTCGCACCCTCCCTCTCTCCCTCTCACCCCCTCCCTCTCTCTCTCTCGCTCCCCCTCTCGCTTTCTCGGCCCCTCCCTCTCGCTCTCTCGCCTCCTGCCCTCCCTCTCTCGCCCCCTCCCTCTCGCTCTCTCGCCCCCTCGCCACCTCCCTCTCTCACCCCCTCCCTCTCTCTCTCTCGCCCCCCTCCCTCTCGCTCTCTCGCCCACTCCCTCTCTCTCTCTCGCTCCCTCCCGCTCTCTCTCTCGCCCCCTCCCTCTCGCTCTCTCGCCCCCTCCCTCTCTCTCTCTCGACCCATCTCTCGCTCCTCGCCCCCTCCCTCTCGCTCTCTCGCCCCCTCGCCCCCTCCCACTCTCGCACCCTCCCTCTCGCTCTCTCGCCCCCTCGCCCCCTCCCCCTCTCGCGCCCTCCCTCTCTCTCTCTCTCGCCCCCTCCCTCTCTCTCTCTCTCTCAACCACTCCCTCTCTCTCGCCCCCACCCTCTCTCTCTCCCATCTCCATCTCTCTCTCTAGCCCCCTCCCTCTCTCTCTCTCTCGACCCCTCCCTCTCTCTCCCTCTCGCCCCCTCCCTCTCTCTCTCTCGCCGCCTCCCTCTCTCTCTCTCTCACCCCCTCCCTCTCTCTCACTCTCGCCCCCTCCCTGCCTCTCTCTCTCGCACCCCCCTCTCTCTCTCGCCCCCTCCCTCTCTCTCTCTCTTGCCCCCTCCCTCTCTCTCTCTCTCGCCCCCTCCCTGTCGCTCTCTCGCCCCCTCCCTCTCACTCTCTCGCCCCCTCCCTCTCTCTCTCGACCCCTCTCTACCACTCTCGCCCACTCCCTCTCTCTCTCTCTCGCCCACTCCCCCTCACTCTCTCTCGCCCCCCTCTCTCTAGCGGACCTCCCCCTCTCCCTCACTCGCGCCCTCTCTCTCTCTTGCCACCTTCCCTCTCTCACGCCACCTCCCTCTCTCTCTCTCTCTCTCGCCCACTCCCACTCTGTCTCCCCCCTCTCCCTCTCTGACCCCCTCTCTCCCTTTCCCTCTCGCCCCTCTCCCTCTCACTCTCTCCCCCTCCCTCTCTCCCTCTAGCCTCCTCCCTCCGTCTCTCTCTCTCTCGCCCCCTCCCTCTCTCTCTCTCTCGCCCCCTCGCCCCCTCCCTCTCTCGCGCCCTCCCTCTCTCTCTCTCGCCCCCTCCCTCTCTCTCTCTCTCACCCCCTCCCTCCCTCTCTCTATCTCCCCCTCTCGCTTTCTCGGCCCCTCCCTCTCGCTCTCTCGCCTCCTCCACTCCCTCTCTCGCCCCCTCCCTCTCGCTCCCTCGCCCCCTCGCCCCCTCCCTCTCTCACCCCTCCCTCTCTCTCTCTCGCCCCCTCCCTCTCGCTCTCTCGCCCACTCCCTCTCTCTCTCTTGCCCCCTCCCTCTTTCTCTCGCCTCATCCCACTCTCTCTGGCCTCACTCCCTCTCTCTCTCTCGCCCGCTCCCTCTCTCTCTCGCCCCCTCCCTCTCTCTCTCTCGCCCCCTCCCTCTCTCTCTCTCGCCCCCTCCTACTCTCTCCCTCTCGCCCACTCCCTCTCTCTCGCCCCCGCCCTCTCTCTCTCCCATCTCCCTCTCTCTCTCTAGCCCCCTCCCTCTCTCTTTCTCACCCCCTCCCGCTCTCTCTCTCGCCCCTCCTCTCTCTCTCTCGCCCCCACCCTCTCGCTCTCTCGCCCCCTCCCTCTCGCTCTCTCGCCCCTTCCTCTCTCTCTCTCCACACCTCTCTCTCCTCGCCCCCTCCCTCTCGCTCTCTCGCCCCCTCGCCCCCTCCCTCTCTCGCTCCCTCCCTCTCTCTCTCTCTCGCCCCCTCCCTCTCTCTCTCTCGCCCCCTCCCTCTCTCTCTCTCTCGCCCCCTCCCTCTCGCTCTCTTGCCCACTCCCTCGCTCTCTCTTGCCCCCTCCCTCTTTCTCTCGCCTCATCCCTCTCTCTCTGGCCTCACTCCCTCTCTCTCTCTCGCTCCATCCCTCTCAATCTCTCTCGCCCCCTCCCTCTCCCTCTCTCGCCCCCTCCCTCTCTCTCTCTCGCCCCCTCCCTGTCTCTCTCTCTCTCAACCACTCCCTCTCTCTCGCCCCCGCCCTCTCTCTCTCCCATCTCCATCTCTCTCTCTAGACCCCTCCCTCTCTCTCTCTCTCGACCCCTCCCACTCTCTCTCTCTCGCCCCCTCCCTCTCTCTCTCTCGCCCCCTCCCTCTCTCTCTCTCGCCCCCTCCCTCCCTCTGTCTCTCGCACTCCCCTCTCTCTCTCGCCCCCTCCCTCTCTCTCTCTCGCCCCCTCCCTCTCTCTGTCTCTCGCCCCCTCCCTCTCTCTCTCTCTCTCGCCCCCTCCCTCTCTCTCTCTTGCCCCCTCCCTCTCTCTCTATCGCCCCCTCCCTGTCGCTCTCTCGCCCCCTCCCTCTCGCTCTCTCGCCCCTCCCTCTCTCTCTCGACCCCTCTCTCTCTCGCCCACTATCTCTCTCTCTCTCTCGCCCCCTCCCTCTCTCTCTCTCTCTCTCTCGCCCCTCCTCTCTCTAGAGGACCTTCCCCTCTCCCTCGCTCGTGCCCCCTCTCTCTCTTGCCGCCTTCCCTCTCTCACGCCACCTCCCACTCTCTCTCGCCCCCCCTCTGTCTCCCCCCCTCTCTGACACCCTCTCTCCCTCTCTCTGTCGCCCCTTTCCATCTCTCTCTCTCCCCCTCCCTCTCTCTCTCTAGCCCCCTCCCTCTCTGTCTCTCGCCCCCTCCCTCTCTCTCTCTCGCCCCCTCGCCACCTCCCTCTCTCACCCCGTCCCTCTCTCTCTCTCGCCCCCTCCCTCTCGCTCTCTCGCCCACTCCCTCTCTCTCTCTCGCCCGCTCCCTCTCTCTCTCTCTTGACCCCTCCCTCTCTCTCTCGCCCCCTCCCGCTCTCTCTCTCACCCCCTCCCTCTCGCTCTCTCGCCCCCTCCCTCTCTCTCTCTCGACCCCTCTCTCGCTCCTCGCCCCCTCCCTCTCGCTCTCTCTCCCCCTCGCCCCCTCCCACTCTCGCACCCTCCCTCTCTCGCCCGCTCCCTCTCTCTCTCGCCCCCTCCCTCTCTCTCTCTCGCCCCCTCCCTCTCTCTCTCTCGCCCCCTCGCTCTCTCTCTCTCACCCACTCCCTCTCTCTCGCCCCCGCCCTCTCTCTCTCTCCCATCTCCCTCTCTCTCTCTAGCCCCCTCCCTCTCTCTCTCTCTCGCCCCCTCCCTCTCTCTCTCTCGCCCCCTCCCTCTCTCTGTCTCTCGCCCCCTCCCTCTCTCTCTCTCTCTCGCCCCCTCCCTCTCTCTCTCTCGCCCCCTCCCTCTCTCTGTCTCTCGCCCCCTCCCTCTCTCTCTCTCTCGCCCCCTCCCTCTCTCTCTCTCTCGCCCCCTCCCTCTCTCTCTCTCTTGCTCCCTCCCTCTCTCTCTCTCGCCCCCTCCCTCTCGCTCTCTCGCCCCCTCCCTCTCGCTCTCTCGCCCCCTCACTCTCTATCTCTCTGTCTCTCTCTGTCTCTGTCTGTCTGTGTCTGTCTGTCTCTGTCTGTCTGTCACTCTCTCTCTCTGTCTCTCTGTCTCTCTCTCTCTGTCTCTCTCTCTCTCTCTGTCTCTCTCTGTCTCTCTCTCTCTCTCGCACCCTCCATCTCTCTCTCTCTGTCTGTCTCTGTCTGTTTCTGTCTGTCTGTGTCTGTCACTCTCTCTCTGTCCCTCTCTCTGTTTCTCTCTCTCTCTGTCTCTCTCTCTCTGTCTCGCATCCTCCCTCTCTCGCACCCTCCCTCTCTCGCATCCACCCTCTCTCTCTCTCTCTCTCTCGCACCCTCCCTCTCTCTCTCCCCCTCCCTCTCTCACTCTCTCTTTCGCCCACTCCCTCTCTCTCTCTCGCCCCCTCCCTCTCTCTCTCTCGCCCCCTCCCACTCTCTCTCTCACCCACTCCCTATCTCTCTCGCCCCCTCCCTCTCTCTCTCTCTCGACCCCTCTCTCGCTCCTCGCCCCCTCCCTCTCGCTCTCTCGCCCCCTCGCCCGCTCCCACTCTCGCACCCTCCCTCTCGCTCTCTCGCCCCCTCGCCCCCTCCCTCTCTCGCGCCCTCCCTCTCTCTCTCTCTCGCCCCCTCCCTCTCTCTCTCTCTCTCAACCACTCCCTCTCTCTCGCCCCCGCCCTCTCTCTCTCCCATCTCCATCTCTCTCTCTAGCCCCCTCCCTCTCTCTCTCTCTCGACCCCTCCCACTCTCTCTCTCTCGCCCCCTCCCTCTCTCTCTCTCGCCCCCCTCCCTCTCTCTCTCTCTCGCCCCTGCCCTCTCTCTCTCTCTGGCCCCCTCCCTCCCTCTCTCTCTCGCACTCCCCTCTCTCTCTCGCCCCCTCCCTCTCTCTCTCTCTTGCCCCCTCCCTCTCTCTCTCTCTCTCGCCCCCTCCCTGTCGCTCTCTCGCCCCCTCCCTCTCACTCTCTCGCCCCCTCCCTCTCTCTCTCGACCCCTCTCTACCACTCTCGCCCACTCCCTCTCTCTCTCTCTCGCCCACTCCCCCTCACTCTCTCTCGCCCCCCTCTCTCTCGCCCCCCTCTCTCTAGCGGACCTCCC
The DNA here is from genome assembly GCF_047496795.1 of Chiloscyllium punctatum. Lineage (NCBI taxonomy): Eukaryota > Metazoa > Chordata > Chondrichthyes > Orectolobiformes > Hemiscylliidae > Chiloscyllium > Chiloscyllium punctatum. Next base: position 6,320 of record NW_027310086.1, on the reverse strand, counting down.
CCTCTCCCTCACTCGCGCCCGCTCTCTCTCTTGCCACCTTCCCTCTCTCACGCCACCTCCCTCTCTCTCTCTCTCTCTCGCCCCCTCCCACTCTGTCTCCCCCCTCTCCCTCTCTGACCCCCTCTCTCCCTCTCCCTCTCGCCCCTCTCCCTCTCACTCTCTCCCCCTCCCTCTCTCCCTCTAGCCTCCTCCCTCTCTCTCTCTCTCGCCCCCTCCCTCTCTGTCTCTCTCGCCCCCTCGCCCCCTCCCTCTCTCGCGCCCTCCCTCTCTCTCTCTCGCCCCCTCCCTCTCTCTCTCTCTCACCCCCTCCCTCTCTCTCTCTAGCTCCCCCTCTCGCTTTCTCGGCCCCTCCCTCTCGCTCTCTCGCCTCCTCCACTCCCTCTCTCGCCCCCTCCCTCTCGCTCCCTCGCCCCCTCGCCCCCTCCCTCTCTCACCCCTCCCTCTCTCTCTCTCGCCCCCTCCCTCTCGCTCTCCCGCCCACTCCCTCTCTCTCTCTTGCCCCCTCCCTCTTTCTCTCGCCTCATCCCACTCTCTCTGGCCTCACTCCCTCTCTCTCTCTCGCCCGCTCCCTCTCTCTCTCGCCCCCTCCCTCTCTCTCTCTCGCCCCCTCCCTCTCTCTCTCTCGCCCCCTCGCTCTCTCTCTCTCTCACCCACTCCCTCTCTCTCGCCCCGGCCCTCTCTGTCTCTCCCATCTCCCTCTCTTTCTCTAGCCCCCTCCCTCTCTCTCTCTCTCTCGCCCCCTCCCTCTCTCTCTCTCGCCCCCTCCCTCTCTCTGTCTCTCGCCCCCTCCCTCTCTCTCTCTCTCTCACCCCCTCCCTCTCTCTCTCTCGCCCCCTCCCTCTCTCTGTCTCTCGCCCCCTCCCTCTCTCTCTCTCTCGCCCCCTCCCTCTCTCTCTCTCTTGCTCCCTCCCTCTCTCTCTCTCGCCCCCTCCCTCTCGCTCTCTCGCCCACTCCCTCTCGCTCTCTTGCCCCCTCACTCTCTCTCTCTGTGTCTCTCTCTGTCTCTGTCTGTCTGTGTCTCTCTGTCTCTCTCTCTCTGTCTCTCTCTCTCTCTGTCTCTCTCTGTCTCTCTCTCTCTCTCGCACCCTCCATCTCTCTCTCTCTGTCTGTCTCTGTCTGTTTCTGTCTGTCTGTGTCTGTCACTCTCTCTCTGTCCCTCTCTCTGTTTCTCTCTCTCTCTGTCTCTCTCTCTCTCTGTCTCGCATCCTCCCTCTCTCGCACCCTCCCTCTCTCGCATCCACCCTCTCTCTCTCTCTCTCTCTCGCACCCTCCCTCTCTCTCTCCCCCTCCCTCTCTCACTCTCTCTTTCGACCACTCCCTCTCTCTCTCTCGCCCCCTCCCTCTCTCTCTCTCGCCACTCCCACTCTCTCTCTCACCCACTCCCTATCTCTCTCGCCCCCTCCCTCTCTCTCTCTCTCGCCCCCTCCCTCTCTCTCTCTCGCCCCCTCCCCCTCTCTCTCTCTCTCACCCACTCCATGTCTCTCTCGCCCCCTCCCTCTCTCTCTCTCCCCTCCCTATCTCTCTCTAGCCCCTCCATCTCTCTCTCTAGCCCCCTCCCTCTCTCTCTCTCGCCCCCTCACTCTCTCTCTCTCTCACCGCCTCCCTCTCTGTCTCTCTCGTCCCCTCCCTCTCTCTCTCTCGCCCCTCCCTCTCTCTCTCTCACACCCTCTCTCTCTCTCTCGCGCACCCCTCTCGCTTTCTCTGCCCCTCCCTCTTGCTCTCTCGCCTCCTCCCCTCCCTCTCTCGCCCCCTCCCTCTCGCTCTCTCGCCCACTACCTCTCTCTCTCTTGCCCCCTGCCTCTTTCTCTCTCCTCATCCCTATCTTTCTGGCCTCACTCCCTCTGTCTCTCTCGCTCCCTCCCTCTCTCTCTCTCTCCCCTCCCTCTCTCTCCCTCTCTCGCCCCCTCCCTATCACTCTCTCGCCCCCTCCCTCTCTCTCCCTCGCCCCCTCCCACTCTCTCCCTCTCGCCCACTCCCTCTCTCTCGCCCCCGCCCTCTCTCTCTCTCCCATCTCCCTCTCTCTCTCTAGCCCCCTCCCTCTCTCTCTCTCACCCCTTCCCGCTCTCACTCTCGCCCCCTCCCTCTCTCTCTCTCTAGCCCCCTCCCACTCACTCTCTCGCCCCCTCCCTCTCCCTCTCTCGCCCCCTCCCTCTCTCTCTCTCGCCCCTCCCTCTCTCTCTCTCTCAACCACTCCCTCTCTCTCGCCCCCGCCCTCTCTCTCTCCCATCTCCATCTCTCTCTCTAGCCCCCTCCCTCTCTCTCTCTCTCGACCCCTCCCTCTCTCTCTCTCTCTCGCCCCCTCCCTCTCTCTCTCTCGCCCCCTCCCTCTCTCTCTCTCTCTCACCCCCTCCCTCTCTCTCTCTCGCCCCCTCCCTCTCTCTGTCTCTCGCCCCCTCCCTCTCTCTCTCTCTCGCCCCCTCCCTCTCTCTCTCTTGCCCCCCTCCCTCTCTCTCTCGCCCCCTCCCGTTCTCTCTCTCACCCCCTCCCTCTCGCTCTCTCGCCCCTCCCTCTCTCTCTCTCGACCCCTCTCTCGCTCCTCGCCCCCTCCCTCTCGCTCTCTCGCCCCCTCGCCCCCTCCCACTCTCGCACCCTCCCTCTCGCTCTCTCGCCCCCTCGCCCCCTCCCTCTCTCGCGCCCTCCCTCTCTCGCGCCCTCCCTCTCTCTCTCTCTCGCCCCCTCCCTCTCTCTCTCTCACCCCCTCCCTCTCTCTCTCTCGCCCCCTCCCTCTCGCTTTCTCTGCCCCTCCCTCTCGCTCTCTCGCCTCCTCCCCTCCCTCTCTCGCCCCCTCCCTCTCGCGCTCTCGCCCCCTCGCCCCCTCCCTCTCTCACGCCCTCCCTCTCTCTCTCTCGCCCCCTCCCTCTCTCTCTCTCGCCCATTCCCTCTCTCTCTCTTGCCCCCTCCCTCTTTCTCTCGCCTCATCCCTCTCTCTCTGGCCTCACTCCCTCTCTCTCTCTCGCCCCCTCCCTCTCTCTCTCTCGCCCCCTCCCTCTCTCTCTCTCTCTCAACCACTCCCTCTCTCTCGCCCCCGCCCTCTCTCTCTCCCATCTCCATCTCTCTCTCTAGCCCCCTCCCTCTCTCTCTCTCGACCCCTCCCTCTCTCTCTCTCTCGCCCCCTCCCTCTCTCTCTCCCGCCCCCTCCCTCTCTCTCTCTCTCGCCCCCTCCCTCTCTCTCTCTCTCGCCCCCTCCCTCCCTCTCTCTCTCGCACCCCCCTCTCTCTCTCGCCCCCTCCCTCTCTCTCTCTCTTGCCCCCTCCCTCTCTCTCTCTCTCGCCCCCTCCCTGTCGTTCTCTCGCCCCCTCCCTCTCACTCTCTCGCCCCCTCCCTCTCTCTCTCGACCCCTCTCTACCACTCTCGCCCACTCCCTTTCTCTCTCTCTCACCCACTCCCCCTCTCTCTGTCTCGCCCCCATCTCTCTAGCGGACCTCCCCCTCTCCCTCGCTCACGCCCGCTCTATCTCTTGCCATCTTCCCTCTCTCACGCCACCTCCCTCTCTCTCTCTCTCTCTCGCCCCCTCCCACTCTGTCTCCCCCCTCTCCCTCTCTGACCCCCTCTATGCCTCTCCCTCTCGCCCCTCTCCCTCTCACTCTCTCCCCCTCCCTCTCTCTCTCTAGCCTCCTCCCTCTCTCTCTCTCGCCCCCTCCCTCTCCCTCTCTCGCCCCCTCCCTCTCGCTCTCTCGCCCCCTCGCTCTTGCTCTCTCGCCCCCTCCCTCTCTCTCTCTAGAGCCCTCTCTCTCTCTTGCCCCCTCCCTCTCGCTCTCTCGCCCCCTCGCCCCCTCCCTCTCTCGCGCCCTCCCTCTCTCTCTCTAGCTCCCCCTCTCGCTTTCTCGGCCCCTCCCTCTCGCTCTCTCGCCTCCTCCACGCCCTCTCTCACCCCCTCCCTCTCGCTCCCTCGCCCCCTCGCCCCCTTCCTCTCTCACCCCTCCCTCTCTCTCTCTCGCCCCCTCCCTCTCGCTCTCTCGCCCACTCCCTCTCTCTCTCTTGCCCCCTCCCTCTTTCTCTCGCCTCATCCCACTCTCTCTGGCCTCACTCCCTCTCTCTCTCTGGCCCGCTCCCTCTCTCTCTCGCCACCTCCCTCTCTCTCTCTCGCCCCCTCCATCTCTCTCTCTCGCCCCCTCGCTCTCTCTCTCTCTCACCCACTCCCTCTCTCTCGCCCCAGCCCTCTGTCTCTCTACCATCTCCCTCTCTCTCTGTAGCCCCCTCCCTCTCTCTCTCTCTCGCCCCCTCCCTCTCTCTCTCTCGCAACCTCCCTCTCTCTGTCTCTCGACCCCTCCCTCTCTCTCCCTCTCTCGCCCCCTCCCTCTCTCTCTCTCGCCCCCTCCCTCTCTCTCTCTCTTGCTCCCTCCCCCTCTCTCTCTCGCCCCCTCCCTCTCGCTCTCTCCCCCCCTCCCTCTCGCTCTCTCGCCCCCTCACTCTCTCTCTCTCTGTCTCTCTCTCTCTCTGTCTCTCTCTGTCTCTCTCTCTCTCTCGCACCCTCCATCTCTCTCTCTCTGTCTGTCTCTGTCTGTTTCTGTCTGTCTGTGTCTGTCACTCTCTCTCTGTCCCTCTCTCTGTTTCTCTCTCTCTCTGTCTCTCTCTCTCTCTGTCTCGCATCCTCCCTCTCTCGCACCCTCCCTCTCTCGCATCCACCCTCTCTCTCTCTCTCTCTCTCGCACCCTCCCTCTCTCTCTCCCCCTCCCTCTCTCACTCTCTCTTTCGACCACTCCCTCTCTCTCTCTCGCCCCCTCCCTCTCTCTCTCGCCACTCCCACTCTCTCTCTCACCCACTCCCTATCTCTCACGCCCCCTCCCTCTCTCTCTCTCTCGCCCCCTCCCTCTCTCTCTCTCGCCCCCTCCCTCTCTCTCTCTCTCTCACCCACTCCATGTCTCTCTCGCCCCCTCCCTCTCTCTCTCTCCCCTCCCTATCTCTCTCTAGCCCCTCCCTCTCTCTCTCTAGCCCCCTCCCTCTCTCTCTCTCGCCCCCTCACTCTCTCTCTCTCACCGCCTCCCTCTCTGTCTCTCTCGTCCCCTCCCTCTCTCTCTCTCGCCCCTCCCTCTCTCTCTCTCACACCCCCCTCTCTCTCTCTCTCGCGCACCCCTCTCGCTTTCTCTGCTCCTCCCTCTTGCTCTCTCGCCTCCTCCCCTCCCTCTCTCGCCCCCTCCCTCTCGCTCTCTCGCCCACTACCTCTCTCTCTCTTGCCCCCTGCCTCTTTCTCTCTCCTCATCCCTATCTTTCTGGCCTCACTCCCTCTGTCTCTCTCGCTCCCTCCCTCTCTCTCTCTCTCCCCTCCCTCTCTCTCCCTCTCTCGCCCCCTCCCTATCTCTCTCTCGCCCCCTCCCTCTCTCTCCCTCGCCCCCTCCCACTCTCTCCCTCTCGCCCACTCCCTCTCTCTCGCCCCCCCCGTCTCTCTCTCTCCCATCTCCCTCTCTCTCTCTAGCCCCCTCCCTCTCTCTCTCTCACCCCTTCCCTCTCTCACTCTCGCCCCCTCCCTCTCTCTCTCTCTAGCCCCCTCCCACTCGCTCTCTCGCCCCCTCCCTCTCGCTCTCTCGCCCCCTCGCCCCCTCCCTCTCCCTCTCTCGCCCCCTCCCTCTCTCTCTCTCGCCCCTCCCTCTCTCTCTCTCTCAACCACTCCCTCTCTCTCGCCCCCGCCCTCTCTCTCTCCCATCTCCATCTCTCTCTCTAGCCCCCTCCCTCTCTCTCTCTCTCGACCCCTCCCTCTCTCTCTCTCTCTCGCCCCCTCCCTCTCTCTCTCTCGCCCCCTCCCTCTCTCTCTCTCTCGACCCCTCCCTCTCTCTCTCTCTCGCCCCCTCCCTCTCTCTCTCTCGCCCCCTCCCTCTCTCTCTCTCGCCCCCCTCCCTCTCTCTCTCTCTTGCCCCCCTCCCTCTCTCTCTCGCCCCCTCCCGTTCTCTCTCTCACCCCCTCCCTCTCGCTCTCTCGCCCCTCCCTCTCTCTCTCTCGACCCCTCTCTCGCTCCTCGCCCCCTCCCTCTCGCTCTCTCGCCCCCTCGCCCCCTCCCACTCTCGCACCCTCCCTCTCGCTCTCTCGCCCCCTCGCCCCCTCCCTCTCTCGCGCCCTCCCTCTCTCGCGCCCTCCCCTCTCTCTCCTCTCGCCCCCTCCCTCTCTCTCTCTCCCCCCCCTCCCTCTCCCTCTCTCGCCCCCTCCCTCTCGCGCTCTCGCCCCCTCGCCCCCTCCCCCTCCACGCCCCCCCCCCCCCCCACCCCCCCCTCCCCCCCCCCCCCCCCCCCCCCCCCCCCCCCCCTCCCCCCCCCCCCCACCCCCCCCCCCCCCCCCCCCCCCCCCCCCCACCCCCCCCCTCCCCCCCCCCCCCCCCCCCCCCCCCCCCC